>NW_010416950.1:0-21596 GCF_000710305.1 Buceros rhinoceros silvestris | reverse complement strand
GGTTCCTCCATGTTGAACCCAGGACAGTTTGCTACAGTTTATATTATTACTTGATAGAGTAATCTTATTCTGTTTTTACATGATTACTTCAATAATCTGCTATAAAAAAACCAGCTGTAAATAGCTAATACATTTTTATGCTGACATATTTAATCACATGGACTAACTGATAGAAAATGAGACTGTCCTGGCTTAAACTTCAGTGCAAGAATCTGAAAAATGTATGTTTAAGTAGAAACTAGGAATATTCACAAAGGACTATCTCAGTGTAAAGGCTGGAATAAAGGCTGGAATATTTCCCGGCTGACAAGTAATAATTTGTATTGCAATTCTTATTTATTATAATAAATGCTTGGTAGGGGGAATGTCAATAGTTAATAAGTACTGCATATTGCCATAAAAAGATTGGCTTAGAGATCTCATAAGTGATTTGTGTTGGAGCTTAATCACATAAAAATTGCAGACATTATTCAGAAACAAATTGAATCACTATAAAACAGCATTTGAAGGACAAGGGGAGTTACATGACAGACCTAGAGGCTACTGCAAAGCTGCCAGCATAGTTGTCTGAGGAATTTGCCAAGAAGACAGATGCTGCTGACAGAAAATAATGTTCCACTCCCTGACATTTGTCTATAGCAATGGTCAAACCTAAGAAAACCATAAGTGAAGCGGTGCTCTTCATTCCCACACAACGCTATTTCATGTCTACTAAAGGTGATCACAGTTGTGTTTTCCTTGTTCTGTCTTAGAAAAATTCCTATAGGATTTCTGCAGCCCACAGAAGCCGACATATGCATAAAAAATAAACTTTTAAAACTTTGCTATGAATCTAAAATATCTGCAGCACACAGATAATTTTCAAGAACAGCAGCTTGAGAATGCTTTTAGCAGAATCATAATGATCTTCTTAACTCTCAAGTCAGCAAGTCAGAATTGATAATTTTATGTTTGTTTTTTTGATATTTTATTCCTTGTGGAATTCCATAAAGAATGCTCTTGGTTTATACTGTGTAAACTCTGCTTAACTTAGAGCAGAAAGTTGTATTTGCTCTACCACATAACACTTAAATGATACATCAGGTCATGGGAAACCTGTGTTGGAAGCATGGATACAAACCATAGACCTGACACCCAAAATCCCATTTTAGAACGGACTACAGAGCCGGTGGACAGTGCCTAAAGTGTAAGGTGTTGATCAGCCAGCGCACAGCAGATCTGAATCTTCTGACTTTTTGAACATAGGAAGGGCAAAGACTCAGACTGTGCACTGCGAGAGAGTTCTGTGATGAACATGTGGACAACATGTTCATTAGTGAGAGAAAATTGAGTACAATTGAGAACAGGAGGCACAGGACATTTATTAGAAAAAAAAAACCAGAAGGAGCACCATTGGAGTGATACTGGAGGTTGCCTTTAGGTTGGCTTTTCTACTAAAGAGTGGAAACCAATGAAGAATTTAAGACAGATGTAAAACCACAAGTCCTGTGTAGACAGAGGTTGTTTATTTATATTTTCATTTGAACTATGAGTTTCGTGAGGGATCCAAGGAAATGTCAAGGGCAGAAAAATGTCAAATAAAATGTAATGTCTGTTGTTCACAAAGGGAAAATAATCCTAGTTATCCAAAGACTGTGATGGAGAAAGATCGTGGAGGCATTGCAGATCATTTCCTGAAAATATTAGCTAAGAGAACATCAGTGCTCCAAAAGTCAAACTAGAATTGTTAAGAAATAAATGAACAAACCAGAAAATTCCACTGCGAAAAGCCTTTTTTTCCCCCCGGTGTCTTTATCGCTGTATGCAGGCCTTATTCTCCCATTTCAAAACTGTGTAAGAGAACTAAAAAAGAAAGAAAGGATAGCAAAGAAAATTATCAGAGATATTAAAATGTTGCTGTATAAGGAGAAATTAAAAGACTATTACTCTTCTTCCTGGAAAAGAGAAAACTGAAATACAATATGATACAGTTTTCTAAATCACAAATGACATTTAAAAGATGAACTACACGTTTATTATCTAGTTTTACCACAGAACTGAAGCAGATGTATAAAGGATTAGGCAGCAAATTTAGTGGCTCTATTTTCATACAAGATATAAAAATCTGTGGAAATCACTGAAAATGTAAAAAGGTTCCAAAATGTTCAAAAAAGAATGGAAGAAAAGACTTTTTGGAAGCTGAGGGGTCATACTTCTCTTCTAGTTGTCTGCTTTTCCTAAGTATGTGCCAGAGTTTCAGACTAATAGAAGGCTAGACAGGCTTTTGACATTTTCAGATAGTCTTAACTTCCAATTCCTTATGCCTTCCTATTCACAATAGAAAATAAAAATGGATCTCAGGACTAGTAGGATAATATATTGGATTTTTGCATTCTTTTTTTCATTATTCTTTTCTTAGATGTTATTTACAGACCTTGATATCTTGGCAATCACAACTAAAGTATGACTGGGTTAGATACGAGAATGGCACACCCTGTGAAACTGCTTGTAGAATGAAACCATGACACCTGCATATTCTAAAGCAAATCTTGAAACAATATTGCTATTTAGATTTGCCTCTGGACAAATGATGATACTGAGGCCTTACCCTCTACCCTCTTCTCTTTCATACAGTATCATGGCTCTTTCCATACCTTGCCTTGCTTCACCTTGCTTTTCTCTGTTCACGGCTTTGCCAAATTGAAGCAAGTCTGTTCTCTTACTGACTCAGTATGGGGTTACAGCATCATTTATAGTCCTATCTTCCATTCCAGTGCCATAGAATGTTCAGAATTTAACAAGGCTTCAATTTGTTTGACCATCATGGCCCATGAAGTGATTCCTAAGGCGAAGTCTTGAGGTGAGAGAAAAGTTACCTTGGGAGCAGGCTGATCTAAGCAGATTGCTCTGTAAAACCATTAGGACTCTGCACAGACATTTGACTCTGGATCTGAGTATTAAAATGGGGAGACATCTGGCAATAGCTCAAATCAGCTGTTCTCTTCCCTATCTCCATGCTGACGGGACAGGTGGTGTCTCAAAATTATCTTGTTTGTTAATAAACATATAATAAAATCACATCCACTTGGTTACATTTGGCAAAAATCTAATACTTCCTTCAGTCTTCATCAAGACCCTGCCATACATAATGTAGCAATTACTAGGAACTGAATTGGTGGGTGCTTTGTTTAGTACTTCTGCAAGCCAGATCAGATATATTGAACCTGTTAATGGTCAAGTCCAACTGAAAGCTAGATTCTGTCTGTTAAAAATTAAATGAGAGATCTCTATTCACTCTTCACAAACATTTGGTGAAATTTTCTTTAGAAATAAAATGAAACGAAACAGAATCCTGTTTTAAATAAATAAAACCCCACTGAAATACGCACTTCAGTTCTTCAGCTTTGTTCATCTAACTTAGAGTAGAAGTGTTGTTGAGATTAAGTTGGACTATCCTCTGCATTAAAACCACTTCCACAAAGAAAGAGACAGGTCATTGTCATTGTCATAGTGACTCCCTTCCAAAGGGAGCAGAAGGTCCAATGTGCAGAGACCTGACCAACTTCTTAAGGAATTTTGCTGCCTCCCTGGGGCACAGGTTAAGGATGTGGTCAGAAAGCTTCCTACCCTGGTACAGCCATCAGATTATTGTCCATTATATGATGGACATATATGACTTTTCAGGTAGGCAGCGATGAACTCGCAACAAGAAGTCCAAGGTCAATCAAGAGAGACTTCAGGGCCTTGGGACAACTGGTCAAGGGATCAGTAGCACAAACAGTGTTCTCCTCTATCACTCCAGTTGCAGGAAATGATGAGGGAAGAAACTGGAAGACCCACCAGATCAATACCTGGCTCTGAGCCTGGTGCCACTATCGGGGCTGTCAGTTTACATGACACTAAGCCTGCTGGTGACATACGGGTACACCTGTCTCAAAGGGGGAAAGGATCTTTGAGCAGGATTTGGCAGGGCTGATCAAAAGAGAAATAGACTAAATTTGAAAGAGGAAAGGGATAAAACCCAGCTCACTGGAAATAAGCCTGGGAGTGCTACCTCAATATTTGTGGGACAGTGTGCTAATGAGGTCCTTAGCTCTGCCATACCGGTGGAGGTAGAGGACAGAGTGCCAAGCTATAGCAAAGACACAAGGGATACTGATGAGTGAGGAATCAGGGGAGCACCTGGAAGTGGTCAGGCAGGAATTAGGCCTCCTCCACCCAAAAAGGTGATGGGATTAATAGTCCAGCTAAAGTGCATCTACGTCAATGCCCACAGTATGGACAACAAACAGGAGGAGCTGGAAGCTATTGTACAGCAGGACAGCTATGATGTAGTTACCATTACGTAAGCACGGTAGGACGATTCACACAACTGGAGTGCTGCTTTGGATGGCTATGAACTCTTCAGGAGGAGTAGGCCAGGAAGGGAGTGTTTTGAAAGTTTTGAACAAAATGATGGTGATGGTAGGGTTGAACATTTATGGGTAAGAATCAGGAGGAAGGGCAGCAAAGCAAGTATCTTATAGCTCACGCAACCAGGTTGAAGAGACAGATGAAATATTCTATTAGCAGCTAGGAAAAATTCCTGCAATCACTATGACTTGTTATTATGGGGGACTTCAACTTACCAGATGCAGGAAATACAGTACAGCAGAGAGGAAACAGTCAAGGAGGGTCCTGGAGCATGTTGAAGATGACATTGTTGACACTGCTGGTGAGGGAGACAACAAGAGAAGACTCCCTGCTAGAATGGTTGTGGAAGGACTTGTGGGTGATGTGAAAGCTGGAGGCCATCTTGGACATAGTGATCATGAGATGGTAGTTTTCAAATTTTCAGAAAGTAAGGGGTGGGGGGGATGGTCAGTGGAACTGTCAGCTTGTACCTCTGGAGGGTAGACTTTGGCCTATTTAGAAGACTGGTTGACAAAGTCCCTTGACAAGCAGTCCTGAAGGGCAAAGGAGATCAGGAAGGGTGGATGTTCTTTAAGAAGGAAATCTTAAAGGAGCAGAAGCAGGCCATCCTCATGTGATGAAAGACAAGCCTGCAGGGAAGAAGATTGGCCTAGCTGAAGAGAGAACTTTGGCTGGAACTCAGGAAGGAAAGGAAAGCCTATGGCCTATGGAAGAAGGGGCAGGTCACTCAAGAAGACTACAGGGATGTTGTGAGGTTATGCAGGGAGAAATTTAGAAGGGCAAAAGACCAGGAGGGAAGAAGACCGGCCTGGATGAACACAGAGCTTTGGCTGGAACTGAGGATAAAAATGAGGGTTATGGCTTTTGGAAGAAGGGGCAGGTCACTCAAGAAGACTACAGGGATGTTGTGAGGTTATGCAGGGAGAAATTTAGAAGGGCAAAAGCTCAACTAGAACTTAATCTGGCCACTGCCATAAAAGACAATAAAAAGTGTTTCTATAAATGCATTAAGAGGAAAAGGAGTTCTCAGGAGGATCTCCATCCTTTGCTGGATGTGTTGGGAAACATAGTGATCAAGGATGAGGAAAAGGCTGAGGTCCTGAATGCCTTCTTTGTCTCAGCTTTAATATTAAGACTGGTTCACTGGCCAAATTTCATTGCAACAAATTCCCAGGTTTTGGACAGCTGCTGCTGTCTGTTTTATGGGTGCCCCCAGCTGCCCAGGGAAGTGGTGGAGTCACCATCTTTGTTTGTATTTAAGAGACATATAGATGTGGTGCTGAGGGACATAGGTTTATGGTGACCTGACAGTGTTAACAGTGGACTTGATGATCTTAAAGGTCTCTTCCAACCAGAATCATTCTGTGATTCTGTGAAATGACTGTTAAGTTGTTTAGTACAGTTCTAATAACCTCCTTCTGTTGGCTCCTTTTTCTATTCCTTTGGAAGTTAAATCTAATTAGAATAGCTGTAGAGCCATTTGGCATATGTCTCATAAAATTCTATACCCCCTGCCCTCCTTCATACTTAATATTTCCTAATTAATTCTGAAAAGAAAATGAAAAAGAGTACCACTGAAATCCACACTAAGAGAGAATGAATCAACTCTTTTATAAAACAGAGAAAATGGTGTTGTTTTTTTTTTTTTAGACAACTTGCACAGGTGTCTTCAGGTTCCAGAATACATATTTTGCTTATAAATATCCCATGTAGGTCAGTTTAGGGCAAACCCTCTGTGCTTTCCAATAATAATGAATTTTATACTCCTAAATTATTCTATTTATATACTCTTAACAGATTACCACTAGCTACAACAGAATTATTTCTCCTGTGTTGTAGGAATTAAAAAGCAGTCAACAAAGGAGCTAAAATGAGATACTAACTACAGGACTAACTACTACTGTCTGAGCTTTACAAAAGCTGAAATATTTTAAGCTTATATTTTTAAGCTAATAGACAATTAGACTATGCTGATCATGATCAGGAAATTGAAAACATTGTCATTGTTAAAACTGATTTTCCTCTTGTAGATTGCAAGCTTCTAGGGGTAGTACATATTTTTTACATGTGCATATTGGCTTACAGTTTTGATTAACAATTGAAAAGGTTGACAGCCAGACTCCCACCCATCCACTCATTCACTTCCTTCCACTTTAGCAGAAAGTCAGAGAAAATAGGAAAAAACAGTAATAAGTGATCTTGTAACTTAAGATAAAGATAGGGAGATTGCTTAACGATTAGAATTGTGGGCAAAATGGACTGGACTTGGCAAAAATTAATTTAATTTTGTTCCAGTTTGATTCAGCAGTTCAGAAACAAAAAGACAAACAATAAAAAAATAACAACTTTCCTCCCTTCTTTCCCAGACACAGCTTCACTCCGTCACTACCACCTGTCTCAAAGCAGTGCAGGAGGGATGGGGAGAGTGCGGCCAGTACACAGTGGTTTCTCTCTTCAACTCCTTTCTCTTCGCATTTTCTCTGCTCTGATGTGGGTTTGGTGTAGCCTGCTGTGAATACCTGCACTGGGACTATGGAGGACCTCCTCTTCTTCCTCCTCAAGAACCATTGTCAGTTTTGAATGAGGTTCAGGTGTTATATCAAGAGAAGGTGTTATATCAGAGAAGACTAGGTGTTATATCAAGAGAAATGGAAGAGATATTGTGTCTGTCTACACAGGCATAGACAATTCTTACAGCAATTCAATGTTTTTTTTTTAACTATCCTAAAACTGGTAAACGGGTCCTACTTTAACTATTATCCTTGGGTAATACTCATGCGGGAAGGGGGCGGTGTTGGTGAAGGTGGAATGAACAGGAACAATGTAATACCCAGGTCTTTGAATAACTAAGCTGCCACTTCATGCTATTCTTTGCACTTCCTGTAGACCTGACTGAAGTACTCCGTTGGAGTACCTTGCTTTTCTGACTTAGTCCCTCTACAGCAGCTCATTAGCACTTGCAAAATGGATCTTGTAAGAAAAGGAATGTTTTTTTAAAAAATCTCACATTATTCAACTAATCCTCCAATACAATCCCTCTGACACTACTCCACCCCTATAAAGAGAAAAAGCCTTCCAGATATCTTTCTATGTCAGGCAACTGTAAATGATTGCACAGGGCTTTAAGGGGGAAGGAGTCAATACCTCAGTGTCTCATCATACCTCAAAGGGAAGTTTTACCATTACACAGAGAGTACAGAGAGTTCCTTGCTTTTAGTAGATTAAGCTGCAAAAAGAGGAATAAGCACACCTTGTCTGTGCCTGATAAAACACAAGAAGATAGCCAGAAGAAAAGATAGACTGCTACTTTATCACTTACAAATGAAGTTTGGTAGCACATGTTTAAGAAATCAAAGAACTACTGTCTTACCCTATAAAAAAAAAAAAGACAGCATTTGCAAACCTTCTTGAACAATTATTAGAACTCACTGATGTTTATAACTGAAGAAGTAGCCTTTGCTACTTGTACAAATTTCATTAGGAGAACTGTACACTTGCACGTTGCAAACAGCTTGGATATACTTTATTACAAGGGCCTGAGATCTGGATCACTAGTGTAAGGTAAAGGACTCCAAATCCTCATCTGTCCTATCTATTCTATAATCAGGAAAAGATCCACAAAAATTACCATAACGAAATTTTGAGATAATGAATCCTACTCACATGCATGAACACAGGCACTTGTGAACTGTCAGTGGTAGCCTTCCTTTGTTTTGATCTACATGTTACTAAATGCCTTTTTGTGTTTCAGGAGGTTTATTGAGGTATCACTAATAAGTTCAACACTCACTAATAAATAGCACATCAATAAGCCATATGGCTTTGTTGATTTATGGCACAAATCTATCATCAATGCAATGTCTTCCCAAAATACATTTGCACTATTAATCAAGAATTTTTGTTAAAGTTCTACAACTGAAAGAAAGCAGAAAGTTTCACTTTGGAGGTATGTGAGAGTAAAGATAACGAAATAATAAAGTCTGGAAATAATATAAGTGACCAATATAGTAAAAAATAACAATGACAGTCAGCTTGTATTTATATAGAATGCTTTCCTTCTTGTTCAAGTAGCAATCACAGTCATTCAAACTTTACATATTTTTGTATGCAATTTTCTTCGTCTTTGTCAAGATAATGTACACAACATAAAAGCAGGTCCTTGTCTTAAATTAAATTATAAATAACATTAATATAATTATGAATTTAGAAATATAAAGAGCATGTCACTTTTTAACCTTGTTAGCCTGTGGTTAACTGGATAATTTAGCTCAAATATTTCAGTTGCCTCCTTGTTCTTCCTGTTTCCTACACTGTCACAGAAATCTTACATTTTTCTAGTTCAAATCTACCAATTCCTTTTTCTTCTTACCGAAGTCCCAAATTCATTTCGCTCTATAGATTGTGAGTTCTTTTAATATTTCATAGTAAAAACTCTTCCTGTGGATACACTCAATTCATTCAAACTGGCAAAAACTAGAATAAAGATATTTTTTTCTCTAGTACAACCAAATCCCTAGAAAAGGAAAAGGTAGTTGTCAAGTTTCTATTTTCATTCCAGACAGACAAAACGGTTTAAAATCTTGTGTATGTTTCCTTACATAGAAGGTAAGCACGAAGATATTGAAATTCAGAAACAGAAAAATCCAAAAGCAAGCAACAAAACCAGAGAGTAATGAAAAAATAAGAAAGTAAAATTAGTGTTGGGAGAAAAATATTAACATTAGAAATGTATAAGGTAAGTAATGTTATACAAGAACTGCCATTCTTCATGGATATTTATTTTAGTTTTATTAAAGCAATCCATACTTATGCAGTGGATATAAAAAGTTAACCTATGCCACACCTCTTAAAGAAAAACCTGTTGGTAACCCTTACAATCATGCAATTAAAATATATAGTAACAAAATACATAATAACATGGCATCTATTGCAGGTAGAGAAACATTGCATTTGATTTTTGTTGATCTATGTATAGAGATGTTCTTCAGACTTTGGGTATCATGAGGTTTAAGTAGAACAAACTAACCTAGTAAATCCCACAGGGAAATTTCTTCATTTGGGTTCTTCTTATCTGAGATTTCAAGATCTCAAAACAGTTTCTGATGAGGAGCCCTTGCCTTCAACAACATCCTTATGAGATGTACATTTCATTTTCTGGAAAAAATTTTAGTGTATGAGTATAAAAATAATATTTTCTATTCTGATTTCAAATGACAATATTTTCTTATTTTTTTTCCATACTTTCAGTTAGTTCAGAACCAGCTTTAAGGTAACAAAGATTTCAGCAACCTTGAAGTATGTGTCAGTTTATATGGTCTGCTAATTCAATAAAGTTAATTATTTTAGTTCTGCTTTTTTGATTCAGTTTGCTTGAATTTAATGATTATGTTTGGTAGGCAGACAGATAAAGAGATAGATGGGTCACTGTATTTATAATTGCTCATTATTTGCTTTAATATCCATGTTGAATAGTATACCTTCTGATTACAGATGTATCAGAATGCATACTTTTATGTCACCTTTGCAGGAATTGACTGAAACACGCGATTTGCACTTTGATTTTGTCTGTTAATAGACGATCGCAAAGCATTTATTGGTGAAGTTTTTAATCTGCAACTTCTTCAAGTGTTTAGAAATAGTTTAATAATAGGCTTTGTTCTCTAGTGTGAAAGTTTCTGTAAGTTCTTCTACATTCCTTTCTCTCCCACTTCCCTTCTGCCTCTGTAATAATTTTTTGTCTTTCTTCTCTTTCCTCTTTCGCCCTAAACTACATGTAAAATTGCCATCACAAATTGTCTTTCTTTTCCCTTCTTTTTTGTCTCCTCCGTTACATTCCAAATTGCTTTTCCTTATGATCTGACCTCAAGGTAGCACATTTCCTTCATATCAGTCACAAAACTCTGTAAAAATTGTTTCAAATCTTTAGTCTGGTGGAAGAATACATCACACTAGGTAACAATTTACCCAACATCAGTTGCACTAGTATACTCAGAAAGGATAAGACAAACAACTAGCAATCGTTTGTGACAAAGCTGACAGTCCCTTAAAGAATATAAGAGTTCATAAAAAAATTAGAACAAACATACTGTAATTTTACCTAATATTTAGATACTTCAATATATTTAACCAGACATTAAATAATTTACTTGTGTTTATTAGATTCACAGAAAGCAAAATTAATAAGAAAGGAAAACATAACATTTCTCAATTTTATGCCATCTGTTACTAAAGCCTAGCCTAGAGCAAACTGGCCTCTTTGCAGGTATAAATTACATTGATAATAGCAATACCTGCCATTCTTCAGTTATATGTAAATGCAAATGAAAAAAATACTCCCGATTTACTTTTGTAGCTACCTCATTCTGTTCAAAATTTCTTGGTACAAGGTTATTTTCTCATGTTGCTTTCTGCTTGTATATATTTTAGTAGAAACCTTTTGAATTCTCATTAACATATTAATATATTTTTTAAAAGAGTCTTTTATTTTTTTCTTCATGAAGTAATGCTAGCCAGAATTCATGGCAGAGTCTATGGATTTCTGTACTAACACAAAACTAGTTCTTACCTATTTAGAATTCTTCTTTCATGCTCAGTCTGTACCAAGACACTTTAGTTTTTTGATCTGCTTAGGTGGCACAATCTCAAAAGTCATGGAGTTTGTAATCCATCCTCGGGGACCTCTTTGTCAATTCCACAATCAAGGAGAATTTTCTGCACCTTGGATAAAGAAATGTATCTGCAATAGACACACATCTTAAGTCACCATACAGGTGATGACTCCCATTCTAAGGGCCAGAGTTGGGCAGACAAAGAAAGGGTGTTTGGGTTGTGCTTATTTTAGCATTTCTTGTCTTCTCTAGACAGAGGAGAAGAACAGATGCAATCACCCAACTCACCACCTGATACTGCTCAATAGTACTACCTGCTTTGACAAGGATATATCCAGGTATCATAATAGTATTTAATAATTTCACTTCATATCATGTTTCTGCATTGCTAGAGTTAAGTTTCATATTAATTTATTATAACATTGAATCTAAAAGCAGCTAGATCTTGTTCAATGTATCCAAGCTCAGTCTTCAAATTCTATTTCTGGTACCATTGTGAAACAGATTATTAAGGCAATTAATCTATCTTGGGTTCTTGATAGTTTGGGAGGTATGTTTTGGGGTTTTTTTTAACATCAAATTTCTACTTATTTTATTTATTTCTGGGCTCTATTTTATGTAGCCAATATTCTGACAACACTATTAATAAGAGAGAAATCTCATTTTATGCAAATAACTTCAGTAGCAATTTTTTCCTTCTGCGTTAAGGAACATATTTTGTGATGTACAATATTGTGCTTTTATATTTCTGATTTCCCTTCTATGGACAGAGAACATCTTTAGGCAATCAATGCTTTTGTGTTAAGCAGAAGTTTTTCTATGGTTTTTGTACCCTTCATTTTGTAAAGCATTTTCTGAGACTTACATCATTCCTAAGGCCAAAACAATAGTTTCTAAGGCACCATGTTCAAATGGCCTGCAGAAAAGAGGGGCAGGCTGCAACTTAGCAAAAGATTTATTCAATGCTTAGATATTCCTCCTGATTACAAGAGATTTCTAAAACAATGTCTACAGAGAATCACAGAATGATTTTGGTTGGAAGAGACCTTTGAGATCATCGAGTCCAACTGTTCACCCTGCACTGCCAGGTCACTGCTAAACCATGTCCTTAAGCACCACATCTAAATGTCTTTAAATACTTCCAGGGATGGGGAGACCACCACCTCCCTGGGCAGCCTGAGGTATGTCTTCAGTGGACAGATTGATACTAGTTGCCTGATACTAATTATACCTTTCCCAGAGATTTTACTGTGACACAATGAACTTTTCACAGTATTCTACTATATCATTTATCACAGATGTTAATTCATATTAAGGAGTTAAAAGTGTGATTTATATACATAAACAGACACTTCCACTTATACAGATGTGTGTGCAAGTCTGTTCAAAGAAGATTTGGAGTGCTCTTGACAGATTAGGGCTTCTGAAAGTTTCATTAGAAGAATAGTTAGATAATTCACTCCCTGTGATAACTAGATATCAGAGTTTAAATAACTGTACAGTAATAAAATCCTGTATGAACTATTGTTTTTCAAATGTGATTTGATTTTTGTGGGCTTTTAAAATTTTGTTTTCTTTCTTGTTTTGTAACTGTGTACAGTAAAGTAGCAAATATACTGATACAGAAATTTTAATGAATATTAGGAGTCAAGAAGAAAAATTCAGAGTTATAAATATATTCATGACATTTCTCAATGTTGTGAAAAAGGTAGTTAAGGTAGTCACAACAATTGCTGTCTGGATGTAGAAAAAGGATGGTTTCCATTTGCTTTCCGTTACTTCCTTCAGTAATGGTATAACCTATTCAAAACTCAGAAGACAATCAGAACAGGAAAATAAACTTCATATATCTTCTGTATTTTATGCTGAAGATTAGAAAGAACTCAAAATATTTAAACAAATTGGAACTGTACTTATGGTGTTGAACTAAAACAGAGATGATCCATAAAGATCCCATTAATCTAAATGGCAGGAATATTTGCTTAAGCCAAGGGGAGCAGATTGTTAACAGAGTTCAGCAGTAGGAGAGAAGGAATTCAGTCAGATCTCTCTTCACCGGTAGATACATCCAAGTTAAAAAGAATAAAATAAATTTGAACCACTGGTCACACAGAGGTGCTGTGCAATAAAACATAAACTACAAGAAGACTTTCCTCAGATTGTATCTTCTGAAAATTTTCTTTGTAAATTTGTGTATAACATGCTCATTCGTGTGCAAATAATTTTGTTCTGTCTTCGATAGCATAGACAGTTAAAGTAACCATAAAATATGGAAAAACAGAAGCATTCAAAAATCCTTTGTAGGAATAAGAAAAGATTTGCTGAATTTTTTACATCACTTAAAAATAATTGTAGGCAATATTTTCTAAACAGCAATTATTGTTTAAAAGCAATGCATTGAAATAGTCTATAAGATAAACACAGGAAAATTCTGCTTAAAATCACTTAGATGGCTGTATACCAAATCAAGCACACCAAAATCAAACTTGATAGGGCTGACCCTGACAAGAATAGTGATAGAATTATACACTTCCTGAAACATTTTGACCCATTATTAGTAAAATTAAAAATATTTTAATTTTTATCAGCATTTTTCAAATGCATGTTACATGCAGAAACAAATTCAACAAGAGGTGAAGACAACAAATCAAATGCAACCCCCTTGAAAAATCAGTTTGATTTCCACTTTCATATTTAGCTCTTAAGATACCTACATAGGAATCAGTTTTCCTTCCCTTACTCTCCTCCATCAGTTTAGTAGAATACATTATTCATTCTCAATGTTTTGTTTCTGTTTCTCATGTTGATGAGATTAGTCTATTGACGCTAAGTCACAATGGCTTTGTTTTACAAAACTTTAAAGCAGATATTATCCTTCCTTATGTTTTTGTATGTAAATCTGCCAGAAGCCATAAGCTTGTGCTGCTGGACATATACTATGAACATCAGACCCACTGGTAGGCTTAAACCTATGGCAGATGGGTGATCTCCATTGAAGATTTTTACCCCTTATCCATACTGTGTAAAATAATAAAATCTTACCTCCATGAGCCGTATGCTCTCTTCACCCGTAAGAATACTTTGAGTGTTAACAATGGGCTACACGTAATTTTTGAGGGCAATGTGTGTCATATAAATATATATAAAAATTATATATGTATATATGCATGTATACATACACATATATGTACATTAAGAAATGTCTTTCCAAAAGAGATTCAGATTGGTCATAGCTCTCCTCTTTGTCCTAAAAAAATGGAAAGTAGCTTAAGCAAAATTTAGGTAATTTTACTTTGTATTCTTAGTGGGGATTGGCAATCTCCCGTATGTCAAAGGAGAAATAGTTTTTAGGCAAGAGACCAAATTCTGTCCTTGCTCCTACCTGTAAAGCCTCAATAAAATCAGAGAATTGTATGGGTGAAACAGAGAGTAGAACTTGGCCTCCATAGCTAAGCAATTTATATAAATACTAGCAATATTCTGGATGAAGTGTTCTCATGAAAGATGTTAACTGTCTTAAAGACTTCAGAGCTACTTCTTGCTGCAGATCAGATAGCTGAGAAGCAATACCAGGAAAAGCTGCCCAAGTTGATTCTATCATTGTGCATGAGTACTGGTGTGGTGGGACGGCTTCTAAAGGTATAGTTCAGTCTTCAGTCTGGGGTGGGTTGAATTATTTATTGCAGTTACTGAATTATTTATTTCTGTTCACAAATAGACTTTGTTCTTTATAAATGTATTTGGCATGTAATATTGCTTGATCAGTTTAGTCAGACAAAATCTAACTTTCGCGTGCCTCCCTAAAGACTCAGTTTTGCAAGGTCCTGAGGCCTTGTCATGCCTTTGTTTGTGACAAGGCATTTTTGCTCTTTGAATAACTGACCGAAGACTTCAGGAGCGTGGTGAATGACAAATAACAAACAAGACGGCAACTGGTTTGTTTTGCTAACATAGATTCACAAGTTACAGATCATCCTTGAGAACCGCTTTCTCTGATATTTATGATCATGGAAATAATACTTTTACTCCTTTTTGTCAATATTAAATAAAAAGGGTCAAAAATAAAGCTTGAATGAAATGGCTGTTAGAAATCTGAACCACCATTCATGCGTACTGGACTTCATTAGTCTCACAAATTTTAGGTTAAGAAAAAGAGAGGAAGAAGAGGAAAAAGGAAAAAGGAAAACTAAATTGCTAAAACTAATCTTAGTCTCTTCTACTTTGGAATTCAAAGCCTAGACAGAATGTTGCATAAGCCTGTAGTGTCACAGCAGGACAAGCTGAAACAACTCCTCTCTAATTTGTTTTCCCTTTCCCTGTACACATTTTTATTCACCTACCTTGGGCTGTCTCTGGAACACATAAGAACTTGTGGTGAGCCGATTTGTCACAAAACATCGATAAAATTTGTATATATATATACACATATATATCTCCACATTTTTGGCTATTTTACAAGTTAAAACCACTTAGGGAAAGGCATGATAAAGAGTAGAGGTGGCACAAGGCAGAAGACAGAGGTAAAGAGGGAGATATCACAGTAGTCAGAATTTAGTGGTTGACAGAAATGGGTCTGCAGTCAAAGTTCCATGCTGTCGTGTTCAGATCATGTCTCTATTTTGCTAAAAAAAGGGCAGCACTACGTTCTTTCAAACGAGTGAAAGAGCTATCTTTCATATGATGGCACAGAGGTTTAAACATTGATCCAGAAAATGGAAGACCTACTGCAGTAATAAATTTGCAGCTGTCATGGTTTTAAAGAAGATTTTTTCCCCTTACAAATTCAAACTTAAACAAAATGAGTGGTAAATATCTGGCACATAAGAGCATGGGATGTAACCATAATGGTGGTGGAGAGACTGCATGTACATGTCTACCACGTGAGCGAAGAACCTGCTTCAGGGACAGTCAACAGCCTCCTCATTACTATCATGTTATACCCTCCTTTTTATGGAAAATACTATAAATCATTGTTGAGGATAATTTTACCTTCAGTAAACTATAAGAGGGTAAGTAGATTTAAAGTATAATGTAGCAAGCATATAATTTTTTAAATCCCAAAACTTAGAAGTTAAGTACATATATATCATGTATATGTAAAATTTTTCATATTAATCAAAGATTGGGCCAATTTCCAAGACAGTGGGTTGCTTCAATTACCTATTATCCAAGAAAAGGACATGTCTACATCATGCAAAAAGAGGTTGCTACAGGCTTAGAACAGTACTATGCGAAAACATCAGCTTGAAACATGCATTAATTACCTTGAGCATAGTACCACAAGGGAATTATTCCACACAAGGAAACTATTTCTTGTGTGTATATAGCCCAGTAAATATGATCTTCGACAGTTCTAGTATAAGACAACAAGGTCTGCACTGACCTGACAGAGCAAAGTGTCAGCGCCGGTCTGGGCCCACTTTGGCCACAGGTGGGCTAAGGCTGTTGTTATTAATGATAGTTTCTTGTATTAATTGGGTAATTTGGACTATTTGACTGTTAAATCATTAATCTCTCTGGTGTCATTGCAAGCAGTTTTCATAGCGCCCTCATTGGCTTTTCATCAAACCCACACATACAGATGGAAAGGAGTTTGTGGTTACTTTTTGACAATCCGGATTAGTATAGTCCAAACAAACTATTTCAGTAAATAATAGCAAGTGTTTTGCAAAATGTATTTTACAATGCATTCAGATTTTTGCATGGTAATGGAAAACTCTTTTTTTAAAAGAAAATAGAAATGGAAAGTGTCATTAACTCCACAAAACGATGACAGCACCAGCCTTTTATATCAGAAAAACAGTATTGCAATTTCGTCTGAAGGTCTAACTGAACCGAGAAGCCTCACAGACAAGCTAGTGTAAGGGAAAACAAGTTCCAAATTCTAAATTAAACACAGTCAAAGTAAACGCGTCCATTTACACAGAACATGCACCTTTTTTCTTTTCTTTTTTTTTTTTTTGGTGGCCTGAGGGGCAATGGACCTCATTCTACATTCATCTGTAAACTCATATAATTTTCCTCACCTAGGCAGAGTGCATCTGGCCTTATGCCAGATGTTCTGTGAGCAGCGTGGCCAGGCAGACAACTGCATCCTGCAGCACCTTTCTCTGCAGAACAGACTTGTTTTTAATCTAGGTGTCTTGTCAGGAATTAGCAGAACTTAGAACTCTATCAACTGCCTGCGGGTCTTTTCTTTGACTACTGCCTCACAGACACAGGAAGCTCCAGCCAGTATCAGCAGGACCTCATAATAAGAAACAAAGAGATCCTTCTCATGCCTCCTTCTTCACAGCTGCAGATATTCAGCACCGCAGCCCAGTACCTGACTGCTTTTTAACAAACTGCAAGATTCACCTTTTATGATGAAGCTTTTCCTCTGTAAGACATATTTTGTAGTCTAAAATGATTATGATATAGTGGTGAGGCAGACTTTCTTTAAAGTGAACAAGTATGAAAAAGCTGAGTAGGTGATAATCTGCCAACCTCCCCCAAAAGTAAAAAACCATAATCAAAACAAACAAACAAACAAACAAAAATAAACCACAAAAAACCCCTCACCAACCTCTAACAGTATTTAGCTTTAGTAGTTAGAATTACTATATTAGAGGTCACTAGAGTATTATTTTAACAGATCTGTGTGAGAAGGTAAGCAATTATCTTTTATTTTTTCAGAACAACTATTATACATGGATGGTATTTCTTCAAATCCCATAATACCACTTGGAAGATAACTGCTCAAGCATAGATAAGCAATGAAATGGTGATTAAATCATGGGATACTAGGGAAAACAACATAAATGCTGAAACTTAATTGGTGGACCTATGATAAAGAAGTCTGTGTGTAGATCCTTTCTACATGAAATTCACAGCACAGTTATCTAAAGTGTAAAACTGATACTCTCCACAAACTGTTAATGTTTGTTCACTTTCACTTTTCTGGAATATATTTTGTTACTTCACTCTTTTTTTATATATATTTTTTACAAACTGTGTCCTGTTGGAACACTGCTGGTGCCAAATCCTGCTGAGAGAAGCAGAACAAGAGTCAGTTGACTTCACTAGAGTAATTCTTTCTGAACTGGGGAATTTGCTGTCTTGATGATATAAATAAATTTAAATAAATAGAAGTTCCAAATTTCTAATTCTAGATTCAACTCTTTCCTGTTTTTTTAGAAACTAGAAGTAAAGAACCTGGAGGTATTCAGGTATGGTTGCGGGAACTGTGTTATAAAAAAGCTTATAGAAAGGAAAATTGAAGAAACATATAATCAGAGCCATTGGAGAGAGAAGGAAAATAACTGATTAAAAGAGTAAACCATTTAAGTTTAGGTAACAAAATGAAGGTATCACTATGTCAGACAGCTTCTCCAGGTTCACATTGTTATTACTGTTGAGAGAACACTACTCACTGAAGTCACCAGAGTCTAGAGATACACTCAGCTGAAATACACTAGAAAAATTATTAGTTTCCAGAATTCAGGTGTCTAACGCCGTCTGAAATTCCCAACTAGCCTCTTGGTGCTGCACCAGCGCACCAGTGTCCTCTTGGTGCTTGCATGTTACCTGCATGTCTTTGTGATTTAAAAATCTCAGTATCTCTGCAAGCCAACTCAACGCTGCTGTTGAATTGATAGTTTTATCTTACTTACTCATATACTTTATTTCGGAGTACTCAAAATTATTTTTAATGCATGCATTGTCTTGGCTCTAAGTAAGCTTAAAGACTTAGCTCACACGTGGAAACCTACATTTAGCAGTCCAAACTGGCAACTGCCTCTCACCTTTAAAATTAGCTGCATGAAAAGAGGAGCAAGCTATCTTCCAGGCTCAGTTCTGTTACCCACACATGAGCATCTAGTGCTGCTTGTGATTTCCTTGGGAATTCTGGTTAGTGTCCAGTTGTGACACTGAAAGAGATGGGTGGTATGAGTGTCGCTTGTGTTCTTCAGTATATCCCAAGACTAGTTAAATGACACCGGACATCTCACAGGGCTCAGGATGTCTCCATATAAGTGAATGAATCAAACCTTCTGTATCTATTCAGGATATGAAAAGAAGAATCGGACTTTCTGAAGTCACTGGTCCCAAAAAGGAAAATTTAACTCCCACATTCTGAAAATCTTTCTAACTGTAGGAATATCAAAAGACAGGATAAAACAGATGGCTTAGGATAGCCTGATAATCTAGACAGACATCTGCCAGAATTTGTCCAAGGTGGTGAAAATCCACTCATAAAATTAGCTATATGACCCATGCTTAGAGGCTACTATGCAAAAAAAAAAAAAAAAGAAAGCAGAACCCAAATAAAACAGAAATTAAAGTTGGATTCAGCCCATGCTGCATTTCTGTTTCTACTATGCAAAAAAAAAAAAAAAAAGAATGCAGAACCCAAATAAACCAGAAATTAAAGTTCTGTTTATTGAATCAAGGTCAACACATCAATTTAAAAAAAAAAAATCTGTTTTTTGTTTTTATTTGTCTAAATGTGCTTAGATTTACATTTATGGGCAATCAAGACAAACTGAACGAGACTGCTGTGGTGACGAATTACTCAATTTACTATTGATATACACCCTAAGATTAAGACTTTTGCAATGAAATATGAAATCTTTATTAAAATTGTTCTCTCTAAGAAAAAATAAGGTAATATATAATCTAGTATACTCACTTTCCTTTAAATGTTTACTGAAAACAATATTAGACTTCCAATATACCATTATTTCTTCAATAGTCATTCTGTAGACACAGAGCATTTTTCATCTACAGTACAGATGTACACAAAAGAAAGCAGTTAATTACCCTTGGGTTTTAGATATCCAGAAGCTGGAAACATGTAACATATCTTGCAATAAACACCTTAAAATTATGCAATGTGCTGTACAGAATAGAATTTGGGGGCAACACTACCTGTACCACCCATGATTAACTTAAAAAAAAGCTTTCTTGTTACCTTTTAAAAAAAGCCAAACCAAACCAAACCAAAAAAAAAAACAAAACAACCAAGAAAAGAAAGAAAACCCAGAAAGTGAACTTCCATTTATTGTATCAAAGTCAACACTTTATTTTTTTTTAATGAAATCTGGTTTGGTTTTTTTATTATCTGTCAGCTAGAAACTATGGAGAAAATTTACGAAGTTTTATTGGAGAATATCATTCACGTGTTCACCTATGAGAATACTTTGTCACACTCATATTGTTGACAACTTCAATTTGAGAACGGAGATTCTTAAGAAAAGATTTCCATCTTCACAGGCACTTCATAAGTAGTATGAAGTATCTTTCAACAGATGCCTCACTTATCTTGTAATAATTCCATTGCATAGTGAATAAGTGAGGTCTCAGATTATTTGGGGGACCTGTATTCACTTACCTGATATAATTCCTGTGGCAGTGTAAGTACACCCTTTGTTAGAAAAACAAAAGGCAGAGCCAGCAGCAGCTCTGATAAGCATCTGAAATCATCCCCACCTCTGTCCTGGTGCTTGTGCACCTAAGCCTGCACAAAAGAAGGGGCTCTGACCCCTGGGGAGAAAACGCCTGTAAGTCTGAGCTCTGTTGAAGACTTCATCCTGCCTCATTTCCTGACTATGACTACAATACACATTTCAATCGAGTATAAAAAGGAATCTCATCGGAAAGACGGAGAGGTTTTTTTTCTCCGCTTTCCTTGGAGTACGAGCTAAGGCAGAGAGAGAATTTCTCCCCTCGAGGTCTGGGATGCCAGCTGAGGTATTTATTGGGACACCCCGCTTCCCTCGGGCTGGGATGCTGGCTGAACGTATTGGTAAGATATTTCCTTTCTATAGTACTAAGCAAGAGATTCTCCCATTGAATAGTGGAGGGTGTGCCATTGTGAATACGTGCCTCCCAGGCTTTTCATAAGCAGTCCTCAGTTTGTATTGCTAAGAGGGGGTATTTGGATTTCTAATGGATTTCTAATTTCTAATTTGGATTTTTTGGAGCTGGCGTGCTTGCAAAATCTACCTTTTCTTAGTATATGCCTCTAGGTTTGTGTAAGTGACTGTGCTGTGTAAAAATCCCTAAACTGACATCCCTGAGCCTGTTAAGGGAACCAATAAACCTGTTTTGTTTTAATTTATAACTACTTGCGGGTGTTTCGTGACAATTCCATACTAGATGTGGCCAGTTGGATGGCCAATATCATTGTCAGGGGATTGTTTTTCTCATGTTGCTAGGCACTGGTATTTGAAGGGAGATAGTATTTTTATTTACTTAGTTATGACAGAGATTAGCAAGAAACAAATAAGGGGTTTTTTTGCCAACAACAAAAATTTGGACTAAATAAAATTGGGAATTAGAAGATATGGATACATAGTATCTGTGAAACTAATTTTCTGAGTTCAAGAGAACACAGAAAGAGGTCAAATCTATTATTTACAACAATAAACATGACTGTTTCATTGACTTGAGCGCTTCAAATTTTAATGGAAAACACCGGCAACAGAAGATGGTGATTTACTCGTATATATTTCTCCTTCCCCTACTTTTTGTTTAAACTATTGTATTTATGTACGTATTATCTAGACAATTCTGAAATTTCCAAGTGTTTTGTTAGAAACAGATTGGAGGCTG
>NW_010416949.1:0-4558 GCF_000710305.1 Buceros rhinoceros silvestris | reverse complement strand
GCCGCTGGTGGCGGCGGATGAGCTGGCGGCACTTGAGAGAGGGTGAGGGTGTCAGACTTTCTGCGGTCCTCTTCTGCCAAGCATCCCTTTCCCCTCGTTCACCTTCGCGTCTCCCTGCGTGGCCTGTGTCTGGGCGTTCAGGACCTCTGAGCGAGTCCTATAGCCCTCTAAGCATCTGTGAAATTGCGGGCTTCTCTTAACTGTTATCAGTTGCCCCTCTTAGCACTTGCCTTTTAAGCTGTGATTTCACTGGTGGTGTGCTGTGGCGGATTTGGGTTAAAACTGCTGTGAACCGCTAGACCCGGTGTTCTGGTGCGTGTAACTTTTGAGGCCATACATGTGGGAACATGTGAGTGAAATGGCAATGCACTCTGCAGCTGATGTAGTGGCATCTGTCCCCACTTTAAACAAAGGCATTATTTCTGAGCATGCTTAGAAGAGCTCTGGTTATAGATCTTTGCCTTGGTACCAAGTTGTACAAGAAACACAGAATGAAATGGAGTTCAAACAGTGAAATGGAGTGGAAGATGGGATGGTACAACACTTCTGAAGAAAACCTCTCAGTAAGTTAATTGCGTTCTGTGGGGTGTGAAGGGGTGGATCCGGCTGGGGAGGTGTGAAGCTTTATGGATTAATTTGTTCTCCTTTATAGCAGGAAGTTCCCTTTCTGCTTAAGAAAATAACTTTATTTGTGTGCAACGAGGATGAATGGTGACATAAATTGTAGAGAAACTCTTTATTCTACTGAGTTATGCATATGATATTGCAGAATGTGTCTGTTAAAGTCTAAGCTATCCATTTCTATTAATGAAATATAAAAAATGTCCACTTACTGACATGCAAATCCTCACTAGACTATGATTTCCTTGGGGAATATCACTTGTAGATATAAAAGAATTTCTTAGAGATGCTATCAAACAGAGAACTGTGTCCAGTTATTGACTGCCCATTATATTACCTGAAGAGGAATTGTGTTGACATAAGAACTTTAAAAAATACATTTCTATATAGATGACCATATTTTCATCTGTAGTAACATTAAAATGTCTCTATTTAGCAGAAGTTATTTCATAAATTATTTCAAGTGTTGTTACCAATCATCAAAACTTCCAAGATTATCATATATTACTTGATATGCTGTATTCTTGTCCCACTCAGCACACAGCTGAATAAGTTTGAGCTGATCTTTATCTTCATTGAACTTTATATCAAATGAAAAGTAAACTGTTCTGCCTTCCCTATGGTAAAGCTTCATTTTTGCTTGGATGGATTTTGGGAAAACCCAAACACATTATCATTCAAATTTACTATGAGGTAGATCATCATTCTGTTTCCTAGCTCTCTTCCTCCCATCTCCAGAAACAGCATAAAAAAACTGGAGTCACAGGTAAACCTGAAGGAGGATAGACTTTCTACTCGGAAAGCAAGAGTAACATATTTTGTGGATGAAATGGTTCTACTAAAACAAGATTGAAACAAGCTATTGTTCTTTACTTATTCTTTCAAACACTCAAAGGAAAATACTGAATGCGTTACTTGTTGACTCTCAGAAATGAAAAGCCTGCCTTTGGGTTTCTGCTTCTTGGAATCTTTGTTGAGGCCCATTGTCTCTGTAGCTTCTAGTTGAAGCTTGAGTAACCATTCGATTAAGTTCAAGGAGACTGAAGTAGATTTAATTTCTGCATATAAGTGATTTCAGCTCTAAGGTCTGTTGTTCTTGAACTTACAATAAACATACTAGATAATTACCAATACTTCACAAAAAACAACCAAGAAAAAAAAAAACCCAAAACCAAAAAAAAACCCCAAAATCCAAGCAAAAAACCTGAACAATAGGAGCACTTTTCTACATATATCAAAAGCATCTCATCTGTCCTTCTCTTCTGCCTTGTTTCCAGAAACTACAACTTATACTTGAAAGACATTTAAATGAAATGAAGTTGTTAGGACAAGTTTTAGGTTTCAATATTGATAGGTTTTAGTCCTCAAGTAAATGAATTTTCTTCAAAGATCAGTTCTTGTGTACAGGGCAGACATTCTTGTGTATTATAAAAGCAGGAACTGTAAAAAGGTTCCAGAAGTGTTCAAAAGAAAAATAAATATAATAAACTGAATATCATCAGCTGACTTAGACTTAAAAAAGCTCTATAAATTTATCAAGAAATTTACTGTTGTAACTCTTGCATTTTTAATGCCTCTCTGTAAGAAACTAGGCTAAGGGAAACACCTTGCAGTCTTCAGCTACCTAAAAGGAGGATAGAGGGAACAGCCAGGCTCTTCTGAGGAGCGCATAGTGATGCATGGAATAAACTCTGCAATCAAAATCAATTGAGGAGCAGGTATGTTTATTCAGCGCTGGCTGTAGGCAAAGATTAAATTCCCTCAAGGTGCCTGCACCCCGAGTGGCGGTAAACGCCTTTTATTTAAAGCAACAAGACATACATATTCAAAAGATTGTTCTGCCCGTATTTGCATATGGACAACCCTGTCCCGCTTCTGATGTAAATTAGGTCTCCTACCCTTGCGCAGGTGTGGTGCCATTCTTCGGGGGTCTTTTTGGTCTTTTAGGTGGTCCCGAAGATGAAGTAAGGTCTTCCTCAGATCTTGCACTTTTGAACTCAGCTTCTTGCGCATGCTCCCTGGACCCTTGGCGTTTCTCCAAACCACAAATCCAGTTTTCACCAGTTTTAATTGCAAGTTTGTGTGCTTATTGGGAATAGCCAGGTGTTAACCTTCTGTTGTTATCAGGGGATGTCCATGAGTTACCTCCCCTTTATGCAAAAGACTAGGAAATACTGTTTCAGCTAAAAGACTGCTATTCTATTAACCCCTAAGTGTTAGTTCCCTGTATCAGTAGCAGAGACAGGATAGCTGTCATAAGCTACAACAAGGGACAGATATTAGGAAAAATTCTTGACAGCAAAGATGTTCAAACACTGGAATTGATTGCTTAGAGCAGCTGTATAATGTTTGTCCTGGAGATAATCAAAACTTAACTGGATGAAGAATCAGAATGCCCTTATCTAACTTCAAAGTTGGCCCTTCTTTGAGCAGCTAGAAAAATTACTTCTGTTGGTCACTTCCAGCTTAAACTGTTTTGATTCACGTCTGACAGTTGCATCATAGAATTATTCCTGTAACTAATTTAATAAGAACAAGTACTTTCAGCTCTGACGTTTTTGAATACAGAAGACATTATATGGATGCACCATATTGATTACACTATCTCCGTTTGAACTGATGCACGGACTTCAACTGGTTGCTTCTAACAATGTTGTTAGTAAGACACCAAGATTTGCATGTGTCAGAGTATACGGCTTCACACAGAAGTCAGTCTCTGTAAAGCACGAGCATGAGTAACAAGTGATTCGAAAAAAGTGTACCAAAAAACCCCCTCAAAACCAAACCTACTAGGACCTTACTCCTGTTTGATTTTGTAGGAAACGAGTGAAAGCCTCGTGAAAGAGACTCAGGTCAGACTCCACAACGAAGCATTTAGTTTTATTACATCCTTGCAAGAGCAGATGTCTAGGTTAGTAAGCACGATTTGCCAAAGCAATACATGAAGTTTTATACCCTGTTCCTGGGCGCAGAGTTCCTCCCTTGTTTCCCTATTGGCTGGGTACTCCAAGATTTATAGACTAACCCGACACGCCTATCATATGTTACAAGTAAAATTAGATCATGTTACTTCATGCGTCACGTGTCTCATTATCATGAGTTTTTGCCTCCCCTAGGAGGAGAAAGTAATATTCAACACCTTATTAAGCAAGCGTAGTGATGCTCCCAAAGACCCATCCATCCTGAGCAACCCCAGTTTGACACATTCAAGGTCTTATGGCCCATTACCTGGCTCTTCCTCTCTTTTTATTGCTCTCTGGCTTCTTTCTCATCTTGCAAGACTACCTCCCGTTTACCTTATCAGGTTCTTATCATACAAGAACAGCATTCCTTGTTTCTTTCTCACAATTTCATGTGAACCGTGTGAAGCTGGAACACATTATTTAAAATATTCAAAGACAGTATGTCGCTGTTTGAGGGGGCGCTATTCCCCCACCGAAAGGATAAGCGACGAAATAGTGTGTTTTAGCTGGGAATCCTGCCAAAACACACTCACAAAACTTTTGATGCTCATTAGTCGGGCTATGGAAGATAATAACACTAAAAGGGGGGCTATTCCCCCCACCGAAAGGATGCGACTGACTGGAGTGTTTTAGCTGGGAATCCTGCCAAAACACACACACAAAACTTTTGATGCTTGTTAAAAGTTCTGATAAGAGCTTTAGTGAGCTTGTTAGGCTTTTCGGGCTAAGGAAATAACACAGGCTACATATATGAGCGATAGAAGCAGGGACATTTAATAAGACAGATGCCCTTGAAGTAAACCGGCCCGGAAGAGGGAGAGAAAGAGATAGAAGGGAGAATAAATACAAGTGTACAGTATAAACTCTCCGATCGGGCACTCCCCGCCGCTTACAAACTTCACCCCACAATGGCTCACCATGCTGGGGGGCGGGGGGAAGGCAGAAGTCTGCCCGTAGTCCGTTCATCTGCGCAA
>NW_010416948.1:0-1651 GCF_000710305.1 Buceros rhinoceros silvestris | reverse complement strand
TATATTAAAGTTTGTTTCAGCTATCCGAATAGACCGAGGTGTGAATTTCTTCCTTTCCCTATTAAATCCCTTCCTATCAGGACGGAGGGATTCCGTTAAGGTACATCGAGGTATATCGGTCCCTCGACCCTTAACATTATTGGTGCATTGGCCGGGAAACGAAGAACGTATTCTATATCCTCGGTAGCTGAAACAAACACAAATTGAGGTTTCAGGCATGGGAGTGATTACAATTCTTTTCTTGGTTGCTAAAAAATATGTCCAGAGATTGCTGTATGATTTAGAGCCTGAATCACCAATAGGTATAGCCTGTTTCCTATATATAATTGGTACCTGTCTATGCGTTATTGGCCTGAGACATGCTGCAAAGAGAGTGTCTTGGTTGGCATTTACACTTGCAGTGAGTCGGTTTATTTTGGGTCAGCTGGTAATGATGCCAGTACGTTTTGGATACTACTGCATGGTGATTGTCTACAACTCTACTATCGAATGGGTACTGAGTGATGACTCTGTTCCATTTGACACTGGTAACCACACCGGACTATGGGAATCTGAACTTGAAGGTTCTGCGGATAATACTGTTTTCCTATTAATTTCATGTATTGTCTTTTTGCTTTTATTGGTTATTGTCATTATCGTTGCCCTGGTGTGGTTTGTCATTAAGAGCAGGCACCACACAAGCACTACTGCCACCTCTCCACCACAACGACTAGAAGTCGCCCCCGTGAAGAAGCAGAAAGAGGGAGTCCCGAGAGAGGACGAGGCTTCGACAACGGATGGTCAGCCTGGTGACCCCGGCGGCTCTGATGGTGACGCACACCCACGCCAGTCTGAGAGACGAAGTCCCGCACGAGATGAACAAACACCGCTTAGAATTGAGCCCTCAGAGCATGAGTCCTTGGAGGATGAGGATGAGCATGAACTTTTCTCTAGGAGGGACTTGAGAAACGTTAGACAGGAGTTTAGCAGGCGTCCCGATGAGTCGATTCTGGGCTGGTTGCTTCGTTGCTGGGACCAGGGAGGTGATAGCATTGAATTAACCGGTGGTGAGGCTAGGCAGTTAGGAAACATGGCCCTGGAGGGAGACATAAACAATCAGATAGGGGAACCTGAGGGAAGACTCAGTGTTTATAGGCGATTTCTGGCAGCTGTAAACGATAGGTATCCCACTAGAGACGACCTCACACACCGTGCCCCCATGTGGGGTGTTCTAAGTAAAGGCATCGAATACCTGAGAGAGCTGGCTGTGAAAGAGATTCTTCATGATGAACAAAATAATGGAATTTTTAATCCTGAGCTGATGATCGCTGCTGAGGCATTGCTCAAAAAAGTTTGTTCGGAGCGTGCCAAAAGAATACTCCCACACCTTGTCTACCATGCTGTGGGGTCAAGAAAGCTACCAGGAAATTTAACCGTAGGGGAGGTGTGCAACCGGATCCGTCAGTATGATGCCGTTACTGACCGCCAAAACCAAAGAGCCCTTATTGCGCAGGTGCAGAGGTTGGCAGATGCTATGGAGAATCGTTGGCCAGTCGGTGAAACTAATTTTCCACCAACTAATTCTTCTCCCAGAGCTAATAGAAACAAGCAGAATCGGCCACAAGGTGGTTGCCAGTGCTCCTGCCAGAGATGGGAGCAACAACAACCCTCA
>NW_010416947.1:0-645 GCF_000710305.1 Buceros rhinoceros silvestris | reverse complement strand
GAGTGGTGGCAGGAGTCACAAAATGCAGGAGCCCTGGTGGGAGGATGGGACAGGAGGAGGAGAGACTTCTCCCCACCAGCCCCAAGACTTCCTCAAGCTTCTGATGCCTGGGACAGTACCGGGAAGATACTGCACCCACACTGGGAAAACTAGTTCGGTCTCAGAAGAGTGGAACCCCCCAACAGGTTCCCAGGGTGAAACCGATCTTGTTACTAACCACCACCCTGGAGAAATTAATCCAAGTGTGGAAAAGGCTCAGAACCCTGCTCTGTTTCCAGGGACACTCAGTGGGGCCGGTTCCGTTAGCCCTAGAAACCCCTCAGAACCGTTACAGCTGGACGGCTCCTGGCGCCTGGGGCAAGGAGCACCCAATGCACAGCTGGTGGAGTGTCCCACCTTTATCACTCTCTCTTGGACCATGTCTCTGCTCTACAGGGTGTCAGAGCCCTCTGAGGTGAGCCTGTGGAGCGCTTGTGGCTCAGGATGAGCCAGGCAGACCAGCACGGGTGACCTGTTAGTGGGGGGCTCTTGCTGACTGCTTCGGCAGGAAGAGGGAGGTGAAACCTTCCTCAGGCCACTGGGAGAAGCCTCATGTTCTCCCACCCGGCTCCTCCTGCTATTGCAATGGAACCACCTTGGCAGCTG
>NW_010416946.1:1398-20404 GCF_000710305.1 Buceros rhinoceros silvestris | reverse complement strand
GCCGCGTCCGCTGCGACGGGCCTGAGGTGTCTGGCACACGGCGGGGAGGCGTTCCTCAGCGGTGAACGCTGCCGCGTGGTGTTACTGAGCGCACTCGGCGGTGGTGGAAGTCAGAAGACAGCATGTTTGTTTCTGGTGAGCTGCGCTAGGTCCCGCCCTACAGGCAGCACATGTAGGCCGCGTTGCACCGTGTGAGGCGGTTCCAGAGTGAAGGCCGGGGAGCTCTGGGGCTGTTGCCTCAAGACTCGCGGCTGTGCCCAGAGCAGGGCTGACCAAACCAGCCGCAGTCAGTAACATAATTCAGGTAGCGCCTGGTTCTGCACAGTGAGATAAAAGACTGCTTGCACATGTTCCCCCTTGCACTCCACACTCACCTCCCTCTTCTTGGGCGCTCAGAATTGCCCTTAGTTGGCAAAAGGATCAAAGTAGTACAACTTCCTATTCAGCGCTGGATTAAGTTGTGTAAGCAACGCTGCCGTGATGTCTGCTTGCCCTCGATGCACACCGGCAGGCCCACTGGCATGAAGCGAGTCAAGGGATGAAGGTGGAGGTAGGAGGTAGTTGCCATTTTCTATGGCAAGTTCACGTGTTACAAGACCACTATGACCTGTGGCAAAAGGACGGTAGACTTTCACCAATCCGCGTGTCAGTACCGCAACATTCAGTTGGGCCACAGTGTATGTATAGATATTAGATATAAATAAAGACGTTCACTCAACTCCTTACACGGGAAAGGTTGCTTTAGTATCAGTTAAATGATGACAGTAATGAGGGTACTAAAGCTGTGAAGTTTGTCTTCTTCAAGTTTATTTACTCAAAATAATTAGGCCTTGAGCATTGACAGCATGCCTTTGAGCCACCTCCTGTCCCTTTCAAAACTCAGTGTTACTGAATCGGAGAGATAAAGCTCTCTTCAGAGCAGAGGCTCAGACTGGAGCCATTTTGGTTGTCATTTGGGAAAACTAGCTGCTGCATTCCTCTCCTTCATACAGTTGCTCAGCGGCTCCTCGGCTCCTTCCTTCTGGAGAAATGAAAGTCTAAAAATAATGTGTTATTTGTTCTTGTACAGCACCATGAAGGGCAAATGGGGGGGGAGGAGGAACAGGCAGACTAACGCCTTGCATTTATTATGTTTTACTATTTAAACAGGACTGTGATTAACAGCCTGTTCTAGTAGTGCCCACAGTATGCTAAAGACTTACCCAGCAGAAGGGAATAAAGAATGCCTGTCCTGTAAATTTCGTTCACAGTCAAAACCCATTTTATTTCGTGAGTATGAATTTTGAAAGATTACACCCATCTTTGTCAACAGAAACAGCAAGAGAGACAGCACTCTTCTAAAAGACACAGGATCAGGTAGAAAGACATTAAAAGCAGAACTGCATTCACAGCAGTGCCATGTTGCCCTGAAGCTGAAGGCGGACGTGTTGTCATTTGCAGTGGTTCCCAGACTCAAGGCCTAGCAAACACTTTGCTGAGCAGAGGTCAGCCCATGGAATCGAGCCCAATAGTCTTGTGTCTGATGTACAAACATTCACAATCGTGATTAAAGCTGAAAGAATTTTAGAAGTACAATTTCTTTTTACACTTTCTTTTTTTAATTTTTTTTAGTTTCTTAGCATAGAAGTGAAAACAAAATTTAATCCCTATGCACTTTTTCTGCAGTTGTGCACATCTACATTTGTTGACACCTAGATAAAATTTTTTATTTCCAATGACCTGAAGATGAGACATAAAGATGCCCTTTAAAGTGGATCAGTCTGTTCTTTGAACTGCATTTCTCTGTATTAATGCTTAAAGCTGCATGAGGCTCATATAAGTCTGTTTTATTTTGGTGGTTTAATGCTACGGTACGTTGTGTAATACCATGTATTCAGTTCCTCCCGTTGCACTGACATTCAAGCATGAATCAAGACTCTTGGATGAAAGCAAAGTTTTCCATATTCTCATGTTCCTTGTTTCTTTCACTGTGGTTTAGTTCTAACAACACAGCTTTAAAGTCAAAGTAGTACATTGAAAGCACGTTTAGTTACAGAGGGAAAGTATATTGGCATGCAAATTATTATTTAAACATATATCCAAAAAAAAAAAATGGAGCAACTGGAACAAAACTGTTAAGTAACTACCTAAATAACATACGACATTGCTTGGTAACCTGATTGCTGCTGCACACAGAAATCCAAATATTGATACTTCATGATGGGTAAAATAAATTGATTTAGGACAACTGTCTAAATCTTGACTCGGCCTCCCTTATGCCCAGAGAAGCAATGTTAGAGTGAATGAAAATAGAACCGGTGTAGATGGAGAATAGCTCAGCAATTCTCTGCACTCAGCTGTTGCTTTTAATACATTCACTCAATCATAATTTAATCCAAGGGAAAAAACTTGAAGGTCCTTCATCCTAATTAGTTTTACATTTGGAATTTCCCTGGAAAGCCCCTTCACGTCATCAGGTTGCAGGTTCCCACAGTGTGCAGGGCTGAGACTGAAAAGGGAAACCTGCAGCCCCTTTTTTAGCTTTGCTCACAGATTTTGTTTGAAAGGGAAGGGAATTTGGGGCTTTTGGCTGGGGGTCTTTTTTCTTTTCTGTGTTTTTGATGCAGTACTCTTAGGCAGCCCAGTGTGTAGGTGCAGAAATTGGGACTGCATGGTTAGTGGAGAGACATTTCTTCAGAACATTATTCAACATACTCAACATGCTTCAGTGCAGGGCACCTGCCGTGATTCACTTTCTAGAGGAACAATCTCACTCTGAATTAAGTGTAATGAATGAGTGTGGTCTCTACACTTAAGATCTAAATTAGCTACCTAAAATCAAGGAGTGTGAAAGTACTTCTGGATGTTCAGTTAGGCGTCTAGTATTATTGAAAATACTAATAAAATGCTTGAAATAATAATTGCATGTGTATTTATAGAAATATGTGGCTTTACAGGTAACAGTGAAAAGGTGCAGACAGTATGTACAATGCAGCAATATGTACAAGGGCGAGAAGAAATCTCACCTAGTTCTTAGTTGCTTTGATTTTCTTAAATTGTGCAAGTGAATAGTTTCAGTTTCCCTGGATGAGTACATCAGTGGCTGTGTAAACTAAAGGGAAAAGGGAACACATTTCAGGGGGAAAATGGAGCACCCAGTTTTGGCTTTTCAAGCTTAATCACTTGTCTTTTTTGCAAGTTGGAAATTAATTGTCTCTGTAAAGGGAATGTTTATGTTTGAGAGTGAAATCCATTAGCTATCCATTCTTCAAGTTGGTTTATAAAGGTGGTTTTAATTTTATGCCACCCTTCAGGAGCTTTTGTCTCTTCTAATTTTCACATATTTACTTTTTATTAGTGGCAGAATTTCACTAATTACTATGTTATACAGTGAGCACACTTGTGTTTCCATTCTTGATGTTTATCCTTTTTAAAAGCTTTTCTCATCTTTTAGCACTGATACTGCTGAAGACAAGGCCCTAGCTGTTCTCCATTACTAATAAGCGTGTAGCACACACTGCGTGTTCTCTTTCTGGCACCACACCTAATCAGTGTTTAGCAGGCAGCTCTCTCCTTAGATGGTCTATTTTCTTTCTGCTCAATGCAACTTTGAGATTATGATGCTAAAATATATGATGTTTTTATAGCTCACTTTTTATCTTCAGGCATTATACTTACTAAACTCAATCTACTTGGTTATGCTTACAAAGCACTTGTTGCCTGGTTCCAACACGTATTGTTTAAAAATGTACCTGTGTGTCACTCATGCCTCAGTGCACAGGCAGATTTTGTCTTTTCATTCATGTCAACACCATTTATTTGTGTGTATACTGTTGCATCTTGAAAATGGAGACAACTGCACTGAATTGATCTAGCGGACAAGAGCCTGGCGTATGTGAGCCAGATATGCGAGGGACCTCTTAAAATCCTACTTCCTGAACATGGGAGGTAGCAACAACCAGATTATCTGCCAATTCGCTGCACATCACAAACAAAGCAGAATGCTGAAATAACTGCAGGAACACAAACGTACTGAGGAAGGCCTCTTGTATGGGTAAATTGGCAGTTATTGCCACAGAGATACAACCATGTAATATTGGAAGATCAGACCCTAAAGAGAGCCTTAGGTACTTGTAACAGGAATTAGGCAGGTATGTAGTAAAGAAAATATATAGCATGATTTCTTTTGGGGCAGGGCACACGGTTTATCCCAAAAGGACATGATATAAATTTCTGTAAGGCTAGATGTAAGCAAAGGTAGTGGAAATAGAGAATTGACCAACAATGAAGTTTCCTAAAAATTAGGATATCTGTATCTAATTACAGCTCAAGTCTCTGAATGATGGTATGTCTCCTTTTGCTAAAGCTTTTAAAAACCTTTCTTGTGTTTCTAAAGCAGAACAACCATTCATCAACTCAGTTAAATAACTGTGCATTCAGGCAATCTGCAACCAAACCACAACATTACTGAATACTTTTCTTACAGTGAATGTGCCCTGTTCAGCAATTTACAAATATTGTTAAAATAGTGTATTTTCTTCATGATCAGGCTTCTAGACAAGCGTTTGTATGAAGCAATACTTAACTCTTCCATCTTTGTATGCTTTTGCAGAAGTCCAGAGCCAATGTTGTTGCTGACTGTATCTTAGAGGATCTTTGCTTTGGCAACCAAGAAGGCAAACTCTGATGTATTATAGGGGGATCAGTAAAAGCTGCAGAAGAAGCACAGAAAGCAGGTAGAAACACTATTGATGTAATTGGCATTTGATTTGAGATAGTTGATATGCAATTCTAGTAAAAAAATTGATTTCTCAATTTTTTCAGAGTGCCTTTATGTGTGGTAAAAAGCTCTCTGGGCTGCTCTTAAGGAGGCAGTAAACAATCATGTCAAATCTATGTTACCCAGTAGAATACGACAGAACTAAGTATCAGCCCAGAGAAGGAAGCATTTTGGAACAAAGAATTACTGATTTAAAAACAAATCTAAATGCAGAGAGTGGGCTTTCCATCAACGACAATTCATCCAAATAACATTTTGTTTAAAAGTTTTTTAATTAAAGTACTAAAGGATATTTCCATAGAACTCTCAATGAAAATAAAGTTTAAAAGTAAGTGTCATCATTACAATCAGGAGATGAAAAATACTGCAGTGCTTCTGTCCTGATGTAATGTGATTTTTAATGGAAAGAACTATCAAGAAACTGCACTTTTTTAAGGCAGTACATTTGTCGACAAAATCCAGGTCCCTACTAGGAGCTAAGAGACACCTGGCCTTTTATGTTCAAGTTATAAAATGTTGCAGAAAAATCAACAGCACTTCATAGACTGTTTTTGTCAGATTTTTTATTACTGTTCCTGAACAACCCATGAGTTAGTATACATGTTACATTTTTGAATGGCATAATTACATTTCCCTTCTGTTCAGTTAATTTATTTTTATTTTATTTTTTATTTTTAAGTAGTTTGTGTCTAAACACAATAACTGAGCTTACAGTGGATTTACTGATGAAGTTTAAGATATTGTTTATCTTTTTGCTAAAAGCTGCAGCATTTTTGGAGAAAAGTAATTGCATAGTTACTGCTTGAAAAATGTGTTGCATTATGCAAAAAATTTAAACTGTTACAATGTAAAACTTATTTATGTTCATTGCTTTTCCTTTTTAGTCCTTTGTGATTAACCCTGTGTCGTGCAGAGATCTACTGAGTCTATTTCAAAATCTTCCTAAGAAACGCCTCATATTCATTTTCATGCCATATGGGGAAAACACTGGGGACCTTTTTGATCTTCTATTCAGTTTCATTAGACTGGATTATCTTTTAAATTATAACCTTAACTCTATTTTCTTGCATTCTTCACTGTCTACATACTGGTGCAATTAAGACAGTCTGATAAGCTGAATAAGCATTTTCAGTGAAAGCTTATTCTGTTATATATAAGAACTCTTCTAATGTCGAAGAATCTGAACGACCTTATTACCTGGATTTCCAGGACAGAGCAAAAGGCTAAAATACATCACATGGATACAAGAATAGATGAATTGGGATCTGCATAAGCTAAGGGCTCTTATGGTTTGGCAGTATGGTTTCCCACTTAAGCAGCCCAAGGTAAGTAATTTGTTTATGTAAGAAAGCAGGGTCCTTAAGACCAAGAACAGCAAACCTAGCAATCGGTATGTGAAAATAAAAGAAAAATTATATACTAAGTGGCTGGTAATTTGAGTGCCTAGGCACAGACTGAATGCAGAATTATTCAACAATGCCAGTAAACAGGCATTTCCAACACAACAATTTTCAGATTTCTCATTTCTTAGCTTTCTTTCAAGACCTATTTTTGTAGGTCCTCAAAACTAGGAGCTCATTTTTTGAATTCGTGAAAATTATGAATCAATTAAAGAAAAATCATCTACAAAAATTAACCTGTCTTCAGAGTTGTAGTTACTTTTTCTTTCTAGATAGTATCTTTTTGTTTATGTTACTTTAGAAGGTGAAACTGTATTCCAGTTACTTTATGCCTGTGAAGTATGTCTTACCTGGTAAGCAGAACACAATGTGCTGTGTCTTCTCATCCGTGGCAGCAGCTAGAAAAAAAAAAAAAAGGTGTATGTATCCAAGCATCTCAATTAAAAAAACAAACAAACAAAAAACCCCAAGTTTCTAAGACTAAGCCAGAATCTTAGGCTAATATTGCCCACAAACTTCTGCTTCATAACTTTCTGAAATTTTCTAGCATTTGTCCTGTTTCAACAGTATCCCTAAACAAAAGTTAAGAATATGGTTTCCTTCTTCACTGGGGTCTTTCAAACATGCCATTTTCCTGTGGTATATGCAGTCTAACAGTAGATGGGAGAAGTAAAAATGTGAACAAGAATGGTATGTTTCCATGTTCTGAAACAGTATTTTTAAAACTGCTCCATGAAAGGAATTCCTGAGGTATTCAGAAGACCTAGTAAACTGAGAACACTGAAATACATATCTAATACAGTTAGGTATATTGGGACAGTTCTTAGTGTGGTTCCTACTCTGTGTATTAATCCGGTTCTAATTATGACCTCAAGATTGATATTTCTTGCCACAGAGATTGGAGTACCCTTGGCATCTTTCTCCTCCTCTCATCTTGCATGCTCTGCCAGGGAAGCTGAAAGCCCTTTGTCCTGGAAAATGTGGAGTAGGAATTTGACCCAACAGAAATACACATCCGTGTGTATATCTGCATTATTCTCAAGACACTTCATAGCAACATAATTCAGCTAAAGGGAATGTCATTTGCAGAAAACAGGATTTTTATTTCATTACATTAATTAGACTATGCTGGACTAAAAATATTTTTTAGAAGTAGTGTTTTTATGACTGTTAATATGCTAAACCTGTGGCATTTCTAAAACATAAACTTACTCAGGCAAATTAATGTACAGCCATATTTCCTAATAATTGCCTGCACTCCAGTTTATCCCAGTTCAACCTGCAATGTTTTAAGCATGATTTTTCAGAGCTGGTAAGAGCCTACTACCTCTACTGAGCCTATTTACAGAGGCAAGTAGTCATGAAAACCCACTGTGTCTTACGTCAGATATGTAAGAAGACGACTAATTAATATGTCTGAAACTTTGGCAACATCTGAGTGCCACAGGTGTTACGTCATCTGAGCATCTGAAATAAATAACCACAATGTATGTACCATCATACAGAACTATAATGTTAAAAAGTGGAAGTGTATTCAGCATTTCTGATCCTTTCTCCACCCTTTTATACACCGTTGTGCTCTAATAGAATCTTTGCTTGCTCATAGGCTTGTTTTCCTTTTTGTCAATCTTGTGCTGAATTCATCATAATCCTATGTTTAAAGTGTCAGTCTGTTGCCATGGAAATGACTGATGTCACAAATTCCATTAGAACTTCAAGACAGGATCAAATATAAAAAGAAAATGGGTCCGGAGAAAAAGAAAACCATTGTTCAAAGAGCAAAGCTTAGGTAACAAGTTAAATATAAAAAGTACACAAGGATATACAAAGAGCAAGGTGATTTATTATTTAAGGCTGTTGGAGGAAAATAATTAAAATTATCTCTTTCATATTCAGTGTGATGTTTTTAGAGTTATATATAAAACACATGTACAAGTGTGTTATAAAAACAAGCTTTCTAAACTTTTACACCTTAAACTATGGCATATACCAAAACAGAAGTATACAAAATAGCCACAGTAGTGAACAAGAAGTGAAGATAGGTTTTCTTAATGAAAAGAATTGGAAAATAAATGGTTTTATTTACAGATGGTACATATATTCTTTATTTATTACTGGAAAAATTACCTGAAGTACCATTTAAAGCTTTATTCTGATTAATTTTGGTGTGTTCACAAAATTACTCTTGAGACTGGATTTTGCCTCTTTTTAGTCATTTTTGCTGTATCTAAGATTTCAGTTTCATGGGCTGGCTGAAAACTTCTTAGGCTGTATTATGTGGTGTGTCAGACGTGTCAGATAACAGTATGTCCTGGAGAAAAAATCAACTTTGGAGGTGCTCAGTGGCACCGAGTGAGCTACTTTTCCATTCCCAGTATATAATTTAGCCAGCTGATACACAATAATAGAGAACTAGCAACAAAGCTAAGAAACAGATTAATTATAACGATTTGAAAACTGGTTTTGGAAAAAAGATGTAAAGAAGTGCTGCAACCTTCCAAATACATTTGTAAAAATGCCAGTACCTGGCAAAGTAATTTCTTTCATAATAAAAGGACTAAGGACCCTTATGAATGGGATAAAATTTTAAAAATCTATTGTTTTCCTCAGCATTTCCCTATTGGCTAGCTTAGATTGTATGCCACTTACATTGCTTTTTGGATATCACACTCTTAAGTGACCACTTTTTCTCAGGGACATGTAGGTGCCAAAAGCCTACAGACCACAGAGAGCATACGGAGAGCAGTTAGGTGTCCTAAATGCTTCATATTGTGATAGACAGCTCACTTTTGAAGACTTCAGTAGTAAAGTTCACTTTTTATGCTTGAGAAAACTGGATGTGTTTTTGCAGAGTAACAGAAGCCACAGTGCTTACATTAATGATGCATCATACAGGTGAGCCTTAAAAAAAATGCAGGTGAAGCATACTGTAGGCCCTTTCTTTTCTGTCCCTTTTCTAACAGACAGACAAATATGCCCAGATCTTGCCTAAACTTGGGACCAGGAGATAGTTGGAGTGTGCAACCAGACCTGAGTATGTGGAGAACCACCATTTACATACTACCTGGGAGATCTAAGAAAAAGGTATAGATATGCTCTTGTCCTCTGTTCTATCTTCTTGTTTAGATTATTGTACAAGATAAATTTATAAACCACTTCTTGTTACTCATTTTGTGAGGTATTTGAATACTTACCCTGTATTAGCAACAGCTGCACATCTAAGATCCCAATCCAAAATGCGTTGGAATCGATGGGGAGGTCACCCTGACTTAAAAAAGTGAATTAAGCCAAGATGTTAAAAGGAAGCTTGTTCTGTGTTTAAAAAAAAGAAAAAAAAAGGGTTGGGCACTCTGAGGTTGCTTATTGCTAACATATTCCATCTTAACAATAAGAAAGATTTTACGCTACAAAAGGTTAGCTTATTAGTATCTAATTGGAAGCCAGGCATGAACTTCTTTCAGTCAGCACTTCATTAAATTTACAAGCATTCACACACACACTTGCATGTGGGTTGCAGAATAGATCAGAGTTATTTAACTACTTGGAGGCTGGCTTTGGCACAGAGCTATTCATCCAGAGTCACTGGTTTTGGGTTTTTTTTTCCTGTATGTGAAGGGCAAAAGCAGAAAATCATTTCATATTATAGTCAGATGCTGCACACATTTGTCCACCTGCCCACACCATAAAGGGGTTTACAACTGTAATATATGTAGCCATTCAGAGAAAGATTTGCTCTGCTGAATGCCTGTCTCAGGCTTTGGCTAAGTTTTCACTAGAATGGCCCAATCGTTTCTAAGATTAGCCTTGGACAAAATTATTTGTCTTGAAAGATATGCCAGCTAGCCTTATGTGTCATCTCCATGTCTTGTTATAAAGAACTACACTTTGTTGGTGACATCACTGAAATGCCAAGGATGTGCCTTTTGCCAACTTCCTGTCTGAAAGTCATGTGAACACACTGTGTTGGAGCGTTTCCATCTTGGAGGGCCTACAGTTCAGAAATGAACCATATGAAAAGATAGGTATGTTCTGGATAAAAAGTATGTTCTGGTTCCATATAGTAATATTGAAGCAGTGTCATAGTAGGAATGAAATCCAAATATCTGGTAATTTTTTTTTCTTCTCCATTTGAAATGACTGTTGAAGCTGCATTCTGTGTTTAGTGGCTATAGAAACCAAAACAAAGTACTGTATAAAATGCTGCTTTTTCCCCCCTCAGTGGAGCAATGAACTGTTCTAAAGTATCAAGTTATTCATACAGCTGTGCAAGATTCTCAAAAATAATATGAATAACGTTGTATGACCTATTAGTGTCATGTCTTAGTTCAGGTCATGTCTTCACATTGAAGGGCTTGAAGATAAATGTGAAAAAATCTTTTGCTTTGAGGTGGCATAGCTATCTGTATGGGAGACATCAAGGATGGAGGAAAGAGAATTGGGAAACTCATTCAGACTCTTGGTTTGTGTTGTCCAAACGAACTCATGAAACTCTTCAAGGCGTAAGGTGCAAGGTTAGTTAATTCTTTGCAATGCTGGGCTCACCAGTCATAAACGTCTTATAGAATTTCCCGGACCATTTGTAGGTCACCTTGTTGTCTCCCCTAGTCTGCCCTCCTAAGAAATCCTTGTGTACTGGAGTCATAGGTAACTGGTCAAATGGAAAGAAGTAAATGCCATCTGTTCTTAACAACTCCAATATCGCTGCAAGACTGTTACTACAACGGAATGGATATATTTCATCCTCTCCTAGGAGAACTCCAAAAGAGATTGTAAGACCTGCAACTTTCCCTTCTAATAAGTGCTAAAAATACAGGAAAGGGCTTTTTCTAAAATTAAACTTTCACCTCTGACCTACGTAGTTATTTTTCTCTTCTTAATGACAAATTACACAAGCAAAATGACATGCATTTGCTAATGCTTTTTTCCCTTAAATGGTTTCCTATATGCTCAGATTCAGTTTCACAGCTATGCCTTAAAATTGCTGGGTGTAATTTTTGATGCTACTGAATTGTTTTATTTTATACACTTCAGAGTTTTCAAAGATTTCCAAAGAAAGTAGTTCTTTTTACAAGACTTGGCATAATAACAATAATTTTGGCATTAAAAAAGCTATTTTTCAACTGACAAAACAGAAAATATATATTCAGTTTTCACATAAATTGGAAATTTTTACTATACAACACTGTAAATCTATTAATTTGGGGTTTTAAATTAAAGTGGGCAACTTAAATTGGACTGTTGTTGGACAGTTCATACCGGATAACACATTTATTCATTCAGCTCTATGACAAAGTAGTAGGAGACCTCCACTGCGTTTTCAGATGAAATTACCTCTGAAAGTATTGAATGTGTTTCAAGATAAACACAGTAAAATCCTGGTACCATTGAAGTCAATGGCTTTATTTTTTTTTAACTACACTAGGGCCAGGATTTCACTTTATTTCACCCTGAAAAGAAATGTTTGCTTAGGTTTTTGTGTATCCTTTTAATCCAAACACTGAATATTTCTTCTGCCTCCTCTGCCTTTTTGCTAAGTTAGATGCTTTTTCTCCTAAACTGTGTTACTAGAAAGACACAATGCAATTCCAGTCACTTGCATTTGAAAGCAACTATGGATTTTAGCTACTTCAATCTGAGTATGCAAAAAGGTCTTATTTTTAGAAAATTTCAGTTCCTCACTCTGAGAAAGCCGTGCTCCTTAAAAGGTAGGGTAACTGAAAAGAGGTGACATGTAAAAGCAGCAAGGAAAGTAAAGATACTAAATCTAGGCAGATCTATGTTTACAGTGGTACATGGTACAGTCAGAAAAAAGTTGTATTTAAACTGGATCAGGAGAAACAGTTAATTCATATCAATGAGAACAAATGAGGGAATTACTACAGCATGAACTGAAAATCCAGTTGACAATTGTTAGCTTGACGATTTTTAGATTAGCCTGGAAAAATAGTGAAGAACGTGATATTTTGCATTGATGGTAGATGTGACTTAACTGGATTTTTTGACTCCACTGTCTGTGATTCAGTCTGCAATCTAAGTGAGGAAAAGCTTCAGATTGAATTAATGTCTAGTCAAAGGAATTACTAATTTCTTAAGAATTACATTTTCCCAAAGCAATTAATACATTTTTTACTACAGTCTAATTAATAAGTTTCAAAAACATTTTTGTTGGACTGTACAGCTTTTCTGCATCCTAAATGTGAAATAGGACAGTTTTCTGTTTATCTGTATTTTTTAAGTAAATAAAGTTTTTAGATAGACCTGTATGCAAATTTTGGTCAATGAACTGAAGTTTTTTCAAGAGAGATTTGGGTCATCTTACCAATATAATTATTATTGCTATGCAGTAAAACAATAGTAGTAATAATGTGACATTTCAAAAAGGAATTGATGAAGTGATAAAGTGTTTAATTAGTTAGGAATCAGATATAGGACAAGATGTGATATCAACTCTAAAAGATAATAAATATAATTGATACAATAAATAATCCCCTCAGAAAGTGTGATTATAATAGACATATTTCTTAAATAGAAAGGTAATTCAAAAACCACTCAGGGAGCAGAGATAGCTAAGCTACTTTGTGACATTTTCCTGTACTATTAGGGAACAGTATTTTTTCACTAGTCAGACTGAAATCAAATCCAGAGGAAATCATAATGGCTATGTATGCATTTTTACATGTTATAAAAAGGAAAACATGTCAGCCAATTATATTAAACTTCACTCTGTCAGCTTTTGTTTGCAATGATAGTGATAAGCTGCAATAAAGAAAAGATTTGATGAAATGGAAATGGAGAGAAGAGTAAAACTCTAACATCTAATAAAAGCCAGACTGGAACTAATATAACCATCTTGCCCCCTCTTAGTAAGGACTGGGAATGTTATTATTAGTCATTATTCTACGTACCCGGTGACTCCTGCAGCATCTCCACTACTATATATGTTTTAGTCATATGATTTCGTTTTAGATAGTCCTGTGAGGAGCAGGAAGTTGGACTCGACGTTCTTTATGGATCCCTTCCAACTTGAGATACTCTGATTCCATTACATTGCTGGCAACAGTAACTCCATATACAGCTGAGCCTGTGCTCCTAAGTAAGTACACACATGGTTTGTGTAGCTATAGATAATTGCATGAGTTCCCTGATGGTTCTCTAAACATCGATTCTTTCATTGTACTCTTAAGACAGCAATCCAATCAGTACTATTCCCAAGTACATTGCAAATATTGATTTATCTTTATACATAATGATTTCTGAGGCAGAGGAGGTTTGTTGAGGAGGTAAGCAACTACAGCCAAGACAGATTACAGAACCACACAAAGGTAGGGCTAAAGGACCTCCAAAAAATAGACCTATTTATCCCCTTTCCCCAAAAAATAACATCCCGACAGATTGTTATCTAAGGTGCTCTTAATAATTTCCAGCGAAGGAGGCTTCACAGCCTTCACAACCTTCACAAGTGATCTGGTCTGCTTCTGAACCCTTTCTGTGGCTTTTCCTCAATACCCAGTTCTGATTTTTTTTACTATTGTTGAAGCCTATTACTTCCCATCTTATCCTTCTTGAATAGAAAATGAATTGTTATCTTACTCTTTGTACCTTACTTCTTTCTGTACATGTAAATTCTTATCTGTATTATTCCATAGTATTTTCTTTTTTTAGGTTAATTAACCTCAGTTTTCCAAGTCTTTCTTGCAGGTCCTGTATTGGATGAGTATCTTGTCATGGCCCTATTCTGGATTCTCTGTCTCTGGTTGGATTTTGCTTCATGTCCTTCTCAAAAGTACTGTCCAAAACTCAGAACCCCCAAAGCCTTAATAATGCAGAAAATCTGTCTGCCTCCTGTAAGCTGTTCTCATGTTTATCTGTTCCAAAATGGTTTTTTGCAACAGCATGATCTCGTTAACCCATGATCAACTAGTAATCCATTACAAGTCACAAATCACCTCCATGGAGGCCTGTCATGAGCACAGCTGCTCATTGTGCAGTTGTGCGGTTGAAAATTCTTGACTGAATATACTATCTTGTGTTTACTGTTAAGTATCATCCATTCACTTGCATATCCTTTCTCCAATTTTGCCAACACAATTTTGAATCTTAAACCTGTTTTCCACTTTACAGTCTCTTTCAGCTCCAAATTCTTTGTGAATTTAATAAACACATTATTACAGTTGCATAGCTTTAATGGAAATATTTAACAGATGAAACTAAGTGTTGAGCTACTGCAAAATCCCACTTGGTCTGGCTTTTGTTTAGCATCAAAAAGCTGTTACCTTACCATAAGGTATTGTCATGCTGCTGCTTTTTGCCACCATTTTAACAATTTCATCTTGATCACACTTCCCTAGCCTACTATGTGTCTGTCATGTGAGACAGAAGACCCTGCCAGCAGTCAAGATATAATAGTATCTCTCTAGTCTACTATCTTCCCTGCCCCACAGCCTGTTCCCCTGTGGTAGTCTAAGACAGCTTAGTGTGTTCATGGCAAACTCCTGTTTGTTCTCAGCTGTTTCCTCACTAATGTTCGGTTGTTTACAAATAGATCCATAATTTTTCTGTTTGCCTCCCATTTTTGAAAGAAGCGATATATTTCTTTATTTCCCAGAGCATCTGTTTCTCAAGCTACTGCAATAAGGGAGATAGATAGCTTCAGATCATTGTCTAAACAAAAATCTCACAAATCCTTCCTTTGGATTTATAAGAATCCAAAGATTGATTCTTTAGTCTCTGACAGTTTCAAAGCATCTTGCTCACTGACGTATTCTTATGCTGTCCTGAACAGGTACCGTCTTGGCCACATAATTGCATTCTCATTAGAGAATGATAGTCCAAAAATACAAAACTTTTAAATTTTGTCTGCATTAGCATTAGTTCCTCCTTTCTGGCCTGTAGCAGAGCAGCAATTCCGTTCAAAGTCTTACAGTGCTGATGCATATGTATGCTTCTTGCTCCTGTGGATGCATCTAGCTCATTTTCTACCTCAGATCCTCATATGCACTTACACAACTGAACCTAGTTTCCACCTTCTGTGTGTTTTGCTTATGCTTCATCCCAGTGAGTCCCATCATTAAGCAAATTGCTCCCTTCCTGCATTCTGCATCTCCTGCTTTGTGTCCCTAGTATCACTTCTTTGCCAGTTCTCCTAAGCCTTCTACTTATTTGACTTGCCTTCCTGATTTCTGCATTTTTTCAGTTCTGCTGCTTTAGTTTTATATTTCTCCATATCTTTTCAAAAGTGATCAGCTCGTATGTCATGTTCACTTTGATCCACTTTATTTTGCATTCTCAGCGTTCTTGAACTCATTGGTTAGAATCCAATTTTTAAAACTCTGTATTTGCACTGTCCACATCAGAACATTAGTAACTTATTCCAGGAACTTGCTGAGCATAGTGTCCTGTACCTTCCCCAAAGACACACCAAATTTTTGCAGAATTTAGTTGAAGTTACCTTTGTTAACCACAGAACATCTTTCTCCTGTGAAAAACCTACTAAAGATAATCATGCATTCCTTGATCTGACATGTACCACCCCCTACCATACAGTTTATCTGGAGGCTTAGAAGTAGAAATATTTTTTCCATGTTTTAAACTATTTTTCCTTGTTCCATACTATCAGCCCTTCAAGCCAGATGGTAAGGGAACATAAGAGAGCGTATACCACGCCTAAAAGGCATAGATGTTGTTTGGGCTTGCTTCCTTCCTGCGACAATTTGGATGCAAAAGGAAGAGTCCAGCACAAAGTTTACCAAACAAAACCCTTAGATCTCAGTGCATGTCATAGCCTTGGTAACAGCAGTATGAGGTAGAATATTTGGTACATTGTACATTCTTAGGTCTGATCCACGTGCTTTAATAATGGCATGTAAAACTAGAACAGTTGGTTTTCCTAACAGCTGGAATATGCCTTACCTTGTACTTTAAACAATGAAAATGATTAGATGATAGACCCTATGATTATTTTCTTAACTATACATTGTATTTTATTTGCTAAGGCATTACTTTAACCTGGGGTCTGAAAGACAAATCAGTGAGCAAAACTCTCTGATTAAAGACTACTCTTATTTATAATGTACTTTTAATGTTCCCAAAATCTTTAGCAGATTATTGAAATAATTTTTTTTCATAATAACATATGCTATTTTATCCAGTTTTCTTTTTCTCTGGAAACATCTGTGAAACAGAAGGGATGAGACTTTCGCTTAAAAATTGTGGGAACACATAAAATATACAGTACACTTCCTGTTATAGAAGGCTATTTATTAGTCTAAATACTTGTGCAATATTTGGCAAATGATCAAAACTAGTTTCTCCTGATGTGTTTACAATGTTCTAAATTAAAAGCAAAGCCCATTTTCAAGTGACATTCGTCATATAAACTGAAATGTTTCTCTCATGCTGCATGTGGTTGTACTTTCTGCTTGACAGATAAGCTCCAAATGTTGAGTACAAAGTCTGCAACAAAGTTCACAACAAAATTCTTGTGAGAATTATACTTGCCATCTAGCAATTCTTCTTATAAGAAGAACCAAAAGAGTCCTTCCCCCACTGTAGGATTTTTTTTCTATGACTGTATGTTTACTTAACTTTCTGCCTGATGCTGTACTTAATCAGCTACACTGAGAGAAATTCTTTTGATTTCATTGCATATTCTGTTGCTCTTTACCCCATTTTAATGTTCTTTCCCATAACCTTTGAGTGGTAAGCTGGTCACAGACAAGAACAGAAGAGCTCCCATTTCTCTAGTGAATGCTTTAGAAATGTACTAAGGCATAAATTTAGCAGAAGTTTCTGTCTTCTGCATCAAACTGTGAAAAAATAGCTTGGAGTGCTACAGAGAAGCATTTTTAGTGTCACAAAAATTACTCAGCATCATATGCAAAACATTTTCTTTTCAACTCACATTCAAAACCTGTTACGCGAACTTGTTTATTAATTATCATTATTATTTCCTAAGGGTTTTTTACAAGTTTTGAGAGAAAACTGAGTTAGTTTGTAATAGCAACTTCTGAGTGTATTTGACCATTACATATGTATTCAAAACCCATGCAACGCTTAACATGTAGCACAGCAAATATGTGCTTAGGGTCATGTTTCATGTTTAGGCTCATTTCTAAATACTTTATTTTTCAAAATTTAGTGTTACTCATTTATGTTCAGATATCCGTAAATGTGTTTTGAGAGATACAGGTAAACACAATAAATATGTAAGTAACTGAAGAAAGAAACATTTCAAACTGAGCAAGGATGCTGAAGTCAAAACTGGCCTTGGCTAATTTGAGATTTTCGTCAAGAGCTGCTCACGGGACTTAACTAATGGCCCTGAGATTTTCTTATTTTAGGAGGCAGCTTCAGCAGCTTATGGAAAATTTGAACATCTGGAATCTGAACTAACTGCAATGGATGAGAAAATGAAACAGTTTCAACTAGATCACTACTTGTACTGAGTGAGGGAAGCTTTCTGAGATCTGCCCATGGGAGTTGACAGGAGGGAAAAAACATCTTAGTCAATGTTTTGGGTCATGCAGTAACCTCTCTTGAGCAGCAGTAGCAGTGAGTTTTAGGCATCTGATACACTTCAGTTTATGTTTAGGAAAAAAAGTCTGCTTCCAACCACATTACGAAGACACGGTGTTGCAAGAGGAGACTCTGGCATGAAGTTTATGGAGTCGCTTTAATCTCTTGAGGCCATACATCTTCCTTAAGGAAGATACACACATCCTACTTGTAAGGTAAATCTTCTGAGAGGTACCTGACTTTTTGTAAAATCTGACATGCTACCTAACTGTTTATCACATCAGGCATGATCATAATACATAAAAGTGAGGAGTCTGTAGCACTTTTTTTTAAGATAGAGAGGTCATGTTCCTTCTCAACCATAAAATAGGAAAATAGAGGAGAACTCATGCTTTGTTGAAGATAGTTCCCTGGCAAATAGGGATACAGAAGAAATGGAGGCATTCAATGCTTTTTTTTGCCTCAATCTTTAATACTAATGATAGACCTTGGGCTGCCTGGTGCTCTGAGTTGGAGGACGACGACTGCAGGAACAGTAACTTTCAGTTTGTGGATGCTGAAATTGTAAGGGACCAGCTGTATTAGTTGAATGTTCATAAGTCCATTGGACCTGGTGGGATTCATCCCACAGTACTGAAGGAGCTAGTGGATGTTACAGCAAGACCTCTCTCAATTATCTACCAAAGTTCTTGAGCACTGTGCAAGGTCCCTGCTGACTGGAAGCTGGCTGGTGTTATACCCATGTACAAGAAGGGCATGAGGGAAGACCCAGGAAACTACAGACGTGTTAGTCTAACCTTAGTACCTGGAAAAATGCTGAAGATCCTACTGGGTGGTACTGAAAAGGACAGTGCTATCATCAGCCACAGTCAGCATGAGTTCACAAAGGGAAAGTTCTGTCTCGCTGATCTGAGATCCTTCTCCAATAATGTCACCCTCCTAATGGATGAAGGGAAGGCAGTGGATACACTTTCCTGGATTTTAGTAAGGCTTTTGATACTGTCCCTCACAGCATCCTCCTGGATAAGTTGTCCAGCTGTGAGATGAGCAGGTGCACAGTGCACTCTGTGAAGAACTGGCCTTTTGACATTAAGAAACTTTTGCTTCGTGAGAGGGTGGTAAAACACTGCCACAGGTGTGCTAGAGAGGTGGTCAGTAACCCATGGTTGTCAGTGCCTTAAAGAGAGGCACTTGGACAATGCACTTAATAACAGGCTTTAACAGTTAGGCAACCCTGGAGTGATCAGGTAGTTGGATTAGATGATCATTGTAGGTCCATTACAACTGAAATATTCTATCCTATCAAAACAAATGTTTGTGAAAGCTGCTGAAC
>NW_010416946.1:0-968 GCF_000710305.1 Buceros rhinoceros silvestris | reverse complement strand
TGAACACGGCCCCAGCCCCACAGCCCCTCCTTGCTTCCCCTGAGTCCCTCTGATTTCTCAACCTGTCTCCAGCACCCCAAAGAGGATGCACTGCCTGCATGAGGACAGAAGGGTGCTGAGCAGAGGGCATCACTCTTGTGCCTTCTGGCTAGCAGAGAAAGACAGCAGAAGACCTGCCAGAGTGAGCCAAGTGCTGCCTGTGACACCCCATGGAAGCAAACAGGGGAGGCCGGAGGACTGGCACCAGAGCGTGGGAGAGGCTTTATCCTGCAGTCTCCAAGGGAGGCACGAGGTGTTACTGAATGAACCATCCTGCCGTACATGCCTGGAGGCACCTGCCACGGCCAGAGTGAACTGATGGGGCACAACAGTGGGAAGACACAGCTGAGGCCTCACTGACCGACATGAAACTGATGCCGAGCACAAGACAAGAGATGGGGGATGCAGTGGGCACTGGCCCCATGGTAACCCCAGACATCTGTGCTGGGGCCATGAGTGCTATGGGTGAGGATGGCCTGCTGTGATGTCACCTCCCAACGACTGTGCCCAGGTGCTCCTTGCTGCTTGGATCCCGGTGCTGAGTCCCACCCAGCTGGTTGCTGCCCACAGTCCAGCTGAGCAGTTCACGAGGCTGCAGCACCGAGTGACCTGCTGGTGCTGCTGGAGGCTGCAGCACCGGGTGACCTGCTGGTGCTGCTGTCCTGACCTGCTGACGCGGGAGCAGTTCCTTGTGGCTCCCTGTGTCTGACTTGAAAGCTCCACCAGCTTGAGAGAACCGGGACACCCAGGGAGCAGGCTTGCAGAAGCAGAGGTGAGCTGGGGGGTGACAACCTCTCACCCTGGGAGCAGGGACAGTTTCCCTCTTCAGGGGAAGAAACCTGAAGCTTTTCTTCCAGCTCTCCTTGGGCCAATCAGTGACCATGGCCTCTCTTTCCTTTGCTGCTGCAGCACCAGTGAGCAGGAGCTGC
>NW_010416945.1:5703-5913 GCF_000710305.1 Buceros rhinoceros silvestris | reverse complement strand
TGGGAGCCAATGGACATCTGCACTATAGATTTGAACCGTCGGCTCTGAATTTTTAACCCCTCTACTCCCTGCTGGAGACTTCCACACTTCCCAGCCCGGCCAAAGACCATCACGCTCCAATGCCAAGCATTACGGGATGAGCCGGCAAAGTTGGGGAGAGTTTCCAGCCTGCGGCGGGTGGAGGGGGCTCCGGCACAGCCTGCCCTCCGC
>NW_010416945.1:3844-5644 GCF_000710305.1 Buceros rhinoceros silvestris | reverse complement strand
TTCCACCTGGCGGCGTTTGGAGTTGCCTCCGGCACAGCCTGCACTCAGCTTCCCCGCGCCCGCCAAAAATCAATAGGGCTCTGCAATCAGGGAGGGGAACGGGACTTGGCACCGCTTCACAAATCCTGCCAGAACTTCTCTCTGTTTATGAACTTTACATATGAGAACTATTTCGTTTAATTGCAGCCTGCGTAAGACTAAATATAAAATCTGTAGGCAATAGATGGAGCCGATACGGGACCAGAGTGTTTGTGTTCAGAAGGGTGAGCGGAGGAAGAGTTAGTTAATGAGGTGTATTGGAAGCGGGACAACTTCTCCGATCGTGCTATTTATTTTACCGGTTCCTACCTCCACGGCAAGACCGCATAATCTCCAAGTCCCACATGAAACTTGCCTCAGAGTCTTCTGTAAATGTTCATAAATCCTCCCCGGGTTGATTAGGCTATCAATCACGTCAGACGCTGAAAATGAACGGGGGAAAAGTTGGTAAAACTTGTCGTCAGTTTCTACGTGTGCACGTAGGCACCTCATATATTACGGGAGCCGGAGTAAAAACGTGGAGTATCAGCAACGGCTCCTTAATACCTGAATCCATCTTGTTGTACGACTTTCCTTCAGGCTAAATAGTTGCCACTTGTTGGTGTTTTCCCACAGCAATATGTCACTGCCAAGGAGCATCCCCCTGTGCGCACAGTCCCAGGGCCTAACACTCCGCTCATTCATCCCGGGTTCAGGTCGGGCTGACCTCGCCGGGGCCGAGCCGGGTCTCCCCGGTGAGGTGGCACTGCCCCGACTCCAGTGTCCCGACAGTGTTTGGTTTCCTATCGAGGAGCGAAATTGCGCTCTGGGCTCGGGGCAGCTGGGAGCTTGGGTCCAGGGCAGTGTCGTGGCGGGGCTGAAATCCCAGGGAATTCCCTCCCTTAGGGAGGAGGAAGAAAAAGGAGCAAAAAAAAAAAGACTTTCCCAAAGAAAAGCTATTAGTTGAGGTCCATGTTTTTGTTTTGAAACACAAGTATGACCAGAGATAGGGGACAGCTCCGCTGATCCACCTTCCCCCCGATTTGCTTTATCCCCGCTTTTCTCTAGCCATCCACATTTCTCCGGAGAAAACAGCCCTGTTGTTGAATTTCTGTGCATCTGTTCCAGCGAGACAGTTGAAGCAGGGCAGTATAAAGCAACAGATGCTTATGCTGGCACATGCCTAAATACCCAAGAAACCCCTGACTGCGGGGTGATAAATGGCACGGAGAGGCGAACGTGGATCGCCTTTTCAGGGGCTCAGACAAAAGTGAACTGGAGGGATCTTCAAGCCATAATCTATTAAAAAGATTGATAACTCCTAACGTGACACGACCCCCGTGCTCATCTGTAGCGATGTCCAGCGACTGTCGACCAAAAAAAATAAATATTGATTTGTACAGTATTTTTAATTAAGCTTTGTAATTAGGTCAATTTGTCACGGTCTCAATTAGCCCCCCTCCTGGCAGAGGAGGCTGCGGCAATGCCCGGAGCCCTTGGGGAAGCAGCGGGGCTGACGCTTCTCCTCTCTCTCTCTCTCTCGTTTGCAGTCCTGGTACCTGGGATAAAAGTCTCCGCTTCCCACCACCCACCGGACAGACCACCAGACCCCTTCCCACCTCTGTAACACGGAAGCAGCAGCAACGCAGCGCAGCGACTTCACATCGGCGGAAGGGGAGGCGAGCAGACACCGACAGCAAAACTAGTACATGGAAATGGCAAACGTTATGGTTGAATGGCAAAGGCCGTAACTTTCTCGAGAGTTTAAAATTTTTTTTTTTT
>NW_010416945.1:3308-3755 GCF_000710305.1 Buceros rhinoceros silvestris | reverse complement strand
TTTTTTTTTTTTTTTTTTTTTTTTTAGACAACTTAGGACTGTTGTAATTTCTCCTACGGTGCTGGAAATGGTTGGGCTTCATAACTTTTGAAGTGTTTCATTGGTAGTGTAAGCGTTAGGTGACACTGAGTAGAACTAGCCTCTGCTGCTGCTTACCAACTCGCTGTTGTAACACACTTTCCAGATGGAGCCTAACTGTTTGACAGTGCCCTCACCGATATTTCCCAGGCAGGTGTGAGACTTCTTGAGAAATCATGAAACACACTTAAACGATAACTTTTGTAGTAGCTGAATTCTGCAATATATAACTTACCGGACAGACATAGAAGCATGTTTTTTCTGTAACATATCGGAAAAAAAAAAAAATTGCAGGGTTTTTTTTCTTTTCGTTGGGGTTTTTTCTTTTTTTTTTTTTTTTTTATCGGGCACTTAAAAAGGACAAAAGAA
>NW_010416945.1:0-3180 GCF_000710305.1 Buceros rhinoceros silvestris | reverse complement strand
TCTTTTTTTTTTTTTTTTTACAGTCGGCACTTAAAGACGTAACATGAACCATAAGAGCATTGTCAACAATTTTTTTCCACTCGATTGCAGAGCGATTTAAAACATCGAACTACTACTATTCACTAAAAAAAAAGAAAAAAAAAGAAAAAAGTTTGAAATGCTGCACTTACATTGAAAAAAAACATTTTTCAACAATTTTCAACAATTACACAAAAATTCACGCAGAAATGGGGAAGTTGGTCTGTTTTGACAGAAACTGACAGGAATCAATCAAAACAATCGAATTTTGAATTGAGTAAAGTGCAATTTCATTGGATAGCTAAATATCTTTGTAAGATAGAGATTGTTGAAAATTCTATTTTTGTTTTCCAAGTCCTTCCACCCCAGGACTCTAAATTATTGGGGTAAAAAACAGCCTTGCAAGAAAAAGGGGAGCTATTTTTTGCTTTTTATGTTTTTTATTGTTGAACTTGTATCCCTTTAAAACTGAAGGAAAATTAAAAAAAAAAAAAAACAAATCTAATGGTGCTTTTACCACAATATGTTAACTACATTAAATGCTAATTAATCATTTTCTGTTATCAAAGCACATAACTAAAATGAAATCATAATATCTGTTAATTTTATAAGCTAAAAGTCACTATAATGGATTATGCCAATTCTGACAAATTTTACGTGTTTCCGGCAATATAGGGTTTATCAGTTCTCAGACACCTTGGGAATAAGAGAGAACGGTCCAGAAAGTAAAACACCTTCGTGTCCCTGAACTGGTACATTTTCTGGACTGCGAAGAAGAAAAAAAAAAAAAACCTTACAGAAACGAAATGATGCTGATAGTACAACTTTATGCCAGTTCAAAGCAAGGGCACTTGCTGAAGAAGAGAAAAAAAAAGAAAAAAAAACCACAAAAACAACAAAAAAAAAGTTTGGACCCCAAACGTCCTGTATCTTATGTACAAAAAAAAGGAAAAAAAAAAGAAAAAAAAAAAAAAGAGTGCAAGTGATTTTTTCTATCAGACAGCGGAGCACCCCTTTGCTTCACATGCAACTTTAAGAAGGTTTCCTATACTATACATATATATACGTTCTGGTTGGCGAGTCCAGCTAATCAGAGAAAGTCTCTGCATGTTCTAGTGTTAGTAACTAATTTTTATATAGTTAATGTAGGGTAAAGTAGAGTGCATTAAGACACAATATTGTAATCCCTATTCCAGGCACTTGCCTTTAAACTATGTTTGTTCGACCCTTCAGAAGGGTTTCTACTACTGTCCTATACAATCAAGTAACTGAAATTCTTGGGAAGACACTTTGCTCCTCATCTTTTCCCTGAAACGATGTTTTGTTTTGTTTTCTTAATTTGCACGAAACGAAAAAAAAAAGAAAAAAAAAATTCCATATCAATGTGCCTTGCCCTGGATAGCGATTATTTGTGGAATTGTTGCACATGTTCCTATATTGAAAGGGGGTTTTTCCCTAGTCAAGCATTTGGAGACACTTTTTGTAAATGTGACTTTTATGTCAGCCATCGTCAACATCTAGAACTAAATAGGATGTTAGTTGTTCCGCAGATAGGAGTAGTGTTTATTGTCCTGTATGGTCAGTGGCAGTGCTATTCTGAGATCTGTAGATGCTAGATTATCAGTATTTTTGGATGTTGCTGCATTTTACATTTTATTTGGAGTCTTCCTTTTTTTTTTTTGTTTTGTTTCGTTTTGTTTCGTTTTGTTTTCTCCCAGATATATGAAAATATGCAATACCTGCTTATATCATGTAGAAAAGCTTAGCAATTATTAATTTTTCTTTTTAATTTTTTTTTATTTGACCAAAGTTGGTGCTGCACTTGACGCAGTGTGTTTTAGGTGTTTGTCTTTGTACTTTTGTGATTTTTGAATGCACATGCAGGAAGGGCTCTTCTTAGAGAAGCAGTCAAACTGTGAAGCACTAAGCTGAACCCTGCTTCAAGCAATTTTTGTTTTACAACTGTTCCTTTCACAAGCAAGCCTTAAAAAAAAAAAAAACAACTTCCTTTTTCTTCAGATCCCACACCCATTTTTATTAGCAGACTGCAATCAATCCACATTCAATAAAAGTATATAATGCCCATTTTTATATGCACGTTTTTAAACTTCCAAGTTCTGAAAATTGTTTACTGGTTATTCTCTATTTAAGGAAAAAATAAAATGTTTTGGATTTTCATATGTGTCTGATAAGTGGTTGAGTAGTCATTTTGCTCTATTGTATTGTGTGATTGTTAGTATATGGTATCACATCCTCTAGCCAGCATCCTTTGCCTTCCCTATAGCACTTAGCTGGGCATTACTTTATTAAGACATATGTGCACTAAAAAAAAAAAATAAATAGCAGCTTTCAGTGCTTCACAGTGAAGGGAAAAAAGCCTAGACAAACATTTTGTCAGAACCTTGCTATGAGACAAGGTATTACCAGTAAATTGGTTGTATATACAATAAAATTGCACCCTTTTTTAAACAAAACAAACTAAGCAATAGTTTGGGCAGTTCGTTGTTTTTAGTGAGCATGTTGTAGTCATGGCTGCAAAGAGAGAGAATTCAACTGCCCACGCAGAAGATATGTAATTTGTATGTTGTATAGTTTTATTGATTACACTGATTTATTCTACCCTATTTTATAATGCAGGACTTTTGTAATGTTGTTTAAATGAGGAAAAATTTCTGTCAAATTAGCTTAGTGGAATTTCTGATTGTTCGTTATAAAGGCAGCGTTCATAGAATTGCTTTTTTTTTTTTTTTTCCTTTGGGAACTGGATTTAAGTTAAAAACTTTCCCGTTTCCTTTTTGTATGTATTTAAATACAGTTATTTTTCTTCTCTCAATGGTATAGCATATTCCTATGCTTGAGAAGTATAGGCTACTGAAGAACCATTGTAAATGGACATTACAGGTATGCTGTATTTTTGAAGGTATTTTGTCATATTAAGTTTGATGACGCTAAAGTTAGGGAACTCTGAGCAGAATTGCGAGGAAAAAAATGTTTTAAAGGCTTTAAAGCATGAGGTAGGCGGTCAAGGGTGTTAACCAACAGGGGTTGTAAAGTATTACACACTAGAGTCCATTTCGTTCACCTTCCTCTCACGCAGAAAAGGCGGCAGTTCCGCGCTGTGCAGGTGGAGAGAACAAGCAGCGGTGTAGCCCCCCGGCAGCG
>NW_010416944.1:69312-82188 GCF_000710305.1 Buceros rhinoceros silvestris | reverse complement strand
CCACTGAAAGCCCAAAAGAAAACACTAAAGGGGCTGGTTTATTGCCATGTAGAAAACACCAGAACTAGCCACCAACTTTTGAGTTGCACCGTTCTCCCTCAAGTACATCAGAGAAAAGAATTCATGTAGGTATTTGCGAGAGGCAGACCATGAGCTGAGCAGAGCGCCCAAACTACAGGAGTCTGGAGAAACTGCCTTAGCTTGGAAGGGTGCCTGGTGCAGCTCTATGGCGTAGGGGGAGATGGCGGACTGGCTTTCTTCAAAGTCTCATGTCTCTAACCCTGCTTTTCAAACCCCTCCATCACCGCACATCCACACACATACAAGGCTGCTCCTTGTTTGTGAAGCAGGTAAGTCAAAGAAGTTCTTGTAGTATCATCTTTGCGATTCTTTGTTCTCCACAACAGCAGCAGTATTCTCAGCACCCAGGAACTGGAAATCTGTCATGAATTAATGTGTTCAGGCTTAAATGGCTTTAAAACACTCACTCCCTATAAAACTATTGCAGCATTTCAGTTTTATGGTATATATGATTAAGTTGTACTGTAAGTTCACTGAATGCTTCAACAAACACATAACTGCTGGGCTTGCTGCTTCTACTCCAGCTACAGCTTAACTCATTTCTGCATAAAGGGATACGAAACAGTCACAGTCTGGGGGGAGGCAGGTGCATCTGCACATAACCCTGTGAAAATCAGCGCAGCGAGACTGCTGTTCTGTTCAGAAATCTGCCATGGGTTCAAACCCAGTGCTCAGAGAAAAACACTGCCAGGCAGGAGTGGGTAGAAGAAAGCTGTGAGGTAGGAACTCTGAGCTGGATTACAAAATTCTGGAGTGACATAACTAAGGAGTGCGTGTGAGTCCTTAGAGTTTCAGTAAAACAGCCACAAAGTACTTCCTGAAACTCACTTTCCTTCGCTGGGCTGTAAATAAACTCTTCCCTGCCGTGACATGATTTTCCTTACTGGCTCTAAAGGGACAGGGTATTCCCTCTGCTCCTCACCAGCACTATCCCTGCGTGCTGGAGAGCCATTCCCAGCGCTGCAGAACTCGAGAGGAGGAGATCCAAGACAAGGGCGGTGGGGGACAGCGAGCCACATTCACCTCCCAGGGCCCAGAGGAGAACCTCCTCGAAGCGAACAGTCTCAGCTGGGTTTTCTGTTCTATGTATGTCGCTACTTTCAGGGCTGGAAGCATTACTTCACAAGGAGACTGGCCTACAAAAAGCGAGACACTTGGGAACACTTGAGCCATATTCTTACCCAGGACTCAGACAACACGATCTGGAAAGAAAGTAATGAAGAAAACAAACAAATATAGTTTTCCTTTATCTTCTTCCCTCTCCCTGGGAACAGGAAACCCATACTGAAGTCAGCTTCTCCGAGCTGCTGACGCCGGGCTTCTCCTCTTACTTGATTCTCCTGACATTTTCATCATTCAAGAAAAGTTAATTTACCCACCCCGAATTTACTTTCTTTCCGAGACAGCAATTTCGGCAGGCATGGCTTAGACCAGGCACTACCGCCAGCACTGCCTTGGGCTGTGTGACCTTAGGCGAGTTATTTAACCCCTGAACGTCTCAGTTTGCCGGGCTGATGAATGGCGATGAAAACTACTTCACCAGGACATACTTTCAAAAAAACAGTTATCAAATACTTTGCAATTACTGGATAAAGATTATTCTTAGCCCTTCAACACGCTTCCATCTCCTACCAGATATTCAACATAGCCATTGTCCAAGGTTGGTGCCCAGCCACTTTTGAAGTGACAAGGTCATTTTCTCAGCGGTACACCACCTTATGCACCATTCTCAGCTGAGTGTCCTCCTTTCCCAGACGCAGGGACTTTTCTGCACACATTTAAGCCCAATGAAATACACATTTCTGGCTGCTTAGTCAGACAGTACTAGTTTCTAGGTCAACCAACCACAACAGTTTATTTGAAATGGGAGTAAAATAAAGGACTGGTGTATTTAGCTTTTTAATGTAACAGTGTTCCATTCATTCCTTCTTTTCAATCATTCACCTTCAAGAATCATCTGTGACTCCACTTGCTCTTGTGCAATGCTCGAATCACCAACAGCTGATCAAACAGCCCAGTTTCTAAGCAATGACCCCAAATTCTTGGAGAACCACAGAAGACACAGAAATGTGACCCGACCTGCCTAACCCTGTCTGACCTTCCTTACCACACAGTCTGACCTGACCTCACTCCTTTTATTCCTCCCAACACTCTTTAATGGAATCCACCAGAGGAAAGCAGCGGGGGGAGAGGGAGTCAGTCTGCCTTAATGTCTTATTTCAGAGTTTTTCCTTAACTAAACAGCATAACTCCCAACAGTCATTTCCAAATTGCTGGAACATTACACCTCCCACCTGGCCACTGCAATTGGTTCTTCACTTGGTACATATTCGAGAGGATTCTTGAGCCACCGTGCCTCTGCCAGCAGTAGCTTAGAGCAAACAGAACACATTCCTGAGGAAGAATTTCTTGATATCGCAGAAAACTTCCTTATTCTGTAGATAAGAGTGTTTGGGAACTTGATCCATCAGTCTGATAGACACTGCCACCCTGCTTAGATTTGTGGGGAGAGGGCGAGGAGGTTGCAGTTTGCCCTCACCCTTTGCTCTATATAAACCCCATCATAACGTAATAATAAATAACCACCAAGAGCTGCAAGAGCAAACCGTCCCTTGCAGGAGCGAGCCAGGATTAGCAACAACCACACCACTGGATCTCAGCCAGGGGCTCCTCAACACTTACTCCCCTCACTGTTTCAAAAGCACGGAGATACTTCTGTCTTTCCAGGAGACCTGTATTTGCAGGCGAGCTTGAGAACTTGGAGACATAACAGATGTCTCCCTCCCCTTTCAATTTTTGCTTTTCTCTCCTCTTACATAATGCTAATTAATTTGGGCGGAAGATAGCTGAAATCTTGCTTATTCCCTGCTTCCACAGCACCCACTGCAGACTTGCTGCTCTCAGAGCAGTCTGATCAGCGTTACGCTGCACGTTCCTGCCAAATTCAAGGCGCTATTTTAACTGAACTCGTCTCCCCTTGCCCCATACGAAATATCTCTGCTTTTGAACGGAGGTAGCGTAGCACCATCATTTACGTGTTGTTTTCCCGAATACACATTGAAAAGCATTTTCTAGTGTCTCTAAAGAAAGCCTTCTGTCTTCTCAAGGAGAAAAGTCTTTAAAATTACAAACACACAGAAGGGAAATAAAACCACTGAAATGGAAGGAACCTACACCAAGGAGAGCCTATGCATGGAAATTCAGTCACATGATGCAGTTCTACCAAAGGGTGGAGAGGAACTCCAAGGAATATCAAACATTTAATCTAAAAAAATGCCTTCTCACGTCTCTGTGCTGAGCTGGAAGTTGGGATGATTCTGTAATTTTGGTACACAGGCTCTGTGGGACAGCGGGCAACATGAACCTCTACAGCTCCTCAAGCTCAGCTGGCATCAGGAAGGCCATGTCTGGTGGGCTGAATGGGTGCTAGAAGAACCAAGTACATCCCAACCAGAGACTTCACACACCCAGAAGAACAAAGCTGGACTGAAGGACTCCAGCACCTAAAGCAAGAGTCCCACTATCAAAGGTCCTGGCCATCTTTCCCTGCCCTCCTGAAGGGAGCTTGGGAAGACACTAGAGCTGTCTCAGCAGACTTACACGAGACCTTTCTTTAAGAAAATGAGAGAGCAAACTAGCTAACCAAGAGAGTCCTCCTGCAGTGTGATTAACTCTCAAGAGTCACAAAATCTGCCCCAACAGTTCAATAATGAAAAAGGAAGAAGCCATGGCACGGGGCTGGATACCCCGGGTTGAAATTTCTCACACCCACAGCATTAATTTTGCCTTGCAGCATTTCTAAGCTCAAGGTAATCTACACACCCCTGTTACGAGCAGGAGTGTGGACATCTGCTGAACTTGTACGTGGTGCTTCCTCCTCTCCATCTGCCTGCCTGCTTGTTTCACATCACAAATCCTTCAAGATATATTGCCCGTTGCCCAAGATACGTTTTGTGGTTTGGAAGGTACATGGCACAGCAATGTCACTGCTGCCACTGCTGCCACTCAGTGTGATTTTCTTTAGCTTTTCTGCACTAAAAAACCCCACAGATCAAAGAACTTAGATATTTAAGCTACAAGTTGGATTCAGCAGTCTCGCCCCGCTTTCTCTTGTGCACATCATGAAAAGAGCCTGTTTTGGTGAAGGACAGAATCTTGCCCAAGAGGAGACCTGAGCTGGAAATCTGCATTGGAAACCAGAAGCTGCATGAGAAGCTGTAACCAGTTAAATGTGATAGGCAGTGACATAACTACCCAGGGAAACCTGCACAGTAACATCTGCCTCAGTGCCTGCCGAAACCCTCTTACAAGAACCCACAAAGTAATATTTCCATTAATATTGTTTATTTGTATCGAGGACTATCCTGAATCACCCATCAGGTAATGAAAGAGGTCCTGAAGTTTCTCCATACTGCCCATGTTTGCTCTGCCTCTACTGGGACACCTTTAACGGGTCTGAGAGTGTACAAGTCTGATGGAATACCGGCACAAGGAGACAACTTGTGCAATGAATTACCTCCAGCAAAGCCCTGGGTCTGCTGCTTTTAGCACGCCCCTGCTCATCTAGTGTGCAAGACAAGCAGCCTTGGAGATGCCACCGTGTGAGCAAAGATCCCCTGTTGGACTGGAGAAGGGAGTGGAGAGGCCTTTAGACAACTGCCTGATGCACAGTGCACATCCTGGTACCGAGGCAGGAGGAGGACACCGACCATGTGGGGAACTGCAGAGAGGAACCCGTAGGAAAGCGGCAGGAAAAGCATACACAGCACAAACTGCCACAAACAGCCAGGATTTCCCGCAGTCCGACAGACGTTGCTTCGTGCTGTGTCGCTTGGTCGCTCTTTGCAGCCAGATTTTCAGTGTTTAAACTTCAGGCTCATTTCGTACTGGTCCCTGCCTTCCTTTACTGTTAATTGCCATTTCCCACCTCCGACTCTCTTTCTGAGATCTTTTACCCCCAAAAAACCTATAAATTAATTAATTGCCATTTCCCACCTCCAACTCTCTTTCTGAGATCTTTTACCCCCAAAAAACCTATAAATTAATTAATTGCCATTTCCCACCTCCAACTCTCTTTCTGAGATCTTTTACCCCCAAAAAACCTATAAATTAATTAATTGCCATTTCCCACCTCCAACTCTCTTTCTGAGATCTTTTACCCCCAAAAAACCTATAAATAAACATGAGTTTTGCTGCCATTGCCTTCCTTGATCACTTTATTTTTAACCCCTTGACTTCCCATCCACTACAGGTTTGTTTGGACAGAGATATCTTCTACTATTTTGGTTTCACTCAGTGAGCTCTCTTTTGGACTGCTCGGGCCTCTTCATTGTAATACAAAGTATATTTGATTAATTAAATATATTCTCAGCACTTCAAACGTTAACAAGACAGGAAAACCCAGTTGAAATTTCAGGAAAACGACTTGGCTACCCTCAACCATAGATCGGCCTGGTTTGATTGCTCTTAGTCCTACTTCCCTACGCTTATACTCTGTCTTCTAAATACACTTTCTAAAAACAAAAGCTACAGCAGGTATTTCCTAGAGATACTTGCTTTCTCTGCTTCAGTGCCTTCCTTGGCACTTTATTACCTTCTGTGTAAAATATTTTTTCCTATTCACCCTTGGTTTCCAAAGCTATAAACTCCCTTTCCTCCACTTCTCTTTACTGTGTTAAAAGCCAAGCTGAATCCTTAAATCTCAGCTTTCCAGAGTGGAATTAATTTGTCCTAAGCCAGGCACCTAAGTCAGGGTGACACAAGAAAGCCGTCTAAGTTAGACAGGTTGCCTCTGCCTCTGGAACTGCTCTCTAGTATTCCCAGCCTGCCGGTGGAGCCCAGGGCTATTGCTCAGGATGGATGCCCCAAACCTGAGACCCCTAAGCCTTGTCTCCTCAGCAGCCCAGGAACAAGGTGCTGCCTAACACTGATCGGCACTGGACAGTGGGGACATGGACTCTGCTGGTCTTTTAATGCTCATGTCCCAGGTTCGGACTCAGAGCTAAAGTAAGGCACTTCCAGGACCTGCAACCTGGCAGCTCTGCTACTGGACAGGCTCCTCCCGGCTTTTTTTTTCTTTAATGGAGCAGAGATTACTCTTATTTAATAGCAGTTCTCAGTAGCTCTTACAGGCAGTGCTCACAGCAGCCTGTCTCTGCTGCACCTCTGTGCAGAAATAATTCACGATTTTTTTGGCTAGAAAGGGGCAGCCTGTTTGTGCATCCTAGTCATTACAACACACACTTGGAAGAAGGAGTTCCGGGCTCTGATTCCTGCTTCCAGGACTGTTCTCCAAGTTCATATTAATCAGTTAGTGAATAAAATCCATTATCATATCTAGCCCTAAGGAACAAATTCACACAGCCGCTACCTTACTGAACTGCCTGTACTTACCGATCCTTAGGCTACCTTCAGACAGTGGTTCACTCAGAGCCTCCAGACCTCCTGAATCTCCCCACAAGTGCTCGGCTCTTCACTCTAAATAGACGTGGGGGCTGAAAGCCGTACCCTCCGAATCATTAAATGATCTGGCCTCAGAACCCTGGAGATGACCCCCCTCCACAGGAGTGGTATCCAAAGCTGGCACCAGGCGCAGAGGTACACCTTCCTAACTACCCCGTCAGTTGGGGGCAATTCATTCCTTGTTTGGGACCGTTCTCATCCTTGCCTCAGAAGAGCAGGAGTTCCCTCAGATTCCAAGCACAGCTACTGCGGGAGAAAAGAGGGATAATTTTTCACTTTCCATCATCCGTTGTTTTTACACACGCATACACTCGGAGAGAACAGATTTTGTACCACTGCAGTACAGTCCTTGCTGAGTGGAAAGTGGTAGTTACACAAAGTTGCCGTGTACTGCTAACAGAGATAACGCTGTTCGGGATAATGAGAGCAGGGCACTCAGTGTACCTGAAACTGCACAGGGAATCTCAGCAGGCAAAATGTAAGAACTTACTGCAGGCTGGAATCTGGCCAGCTACCAAATTCCTCATCTCTTGCAGAAAGTTCTAACACGCAATGGGAGGTCAGAGCTACACGCTTCAGTCTCATTAGGAAAAAACCGGCACTTTCAGCAGCGCAGGACCCTCTAACGCAGCCGTGAGAAGTGCTGCCTATCTGGTCCCATTATCCAGAGCTTAATGCTCTTGCTTCGCCACAGTAACTCCCACACTCTAACAGCACAGACTGCTGGCACCAGCTGAGTTTAGACCTACCCTTCACGGGTTCCTGCGGTGTTCCCAGCACAGAGGCAAAGACTTAAAGAGCACCGCTGCCACGTTCGGCAGCAGATTGTCAGGAGGAATATGCTGTGCTGAATCCACCCTGCACAGATCAGATGAATAATTACAGAAAAGGGCTTCAGGCGGTTCACAAAGAATCTAGTGCGTAAGACTTTGTTCAAAGATGAAATTTCCTCCTTACCAAAGCTCATAAATATCTTCTAAACCTTAAGCAAATAAATTTGTCATTTTTCTTGTCGTGCTCAACCAGTTTTTCTCAGGGCAAAGCTACGGTGGCTCTGTTCATACAAAAATCTGGGGTTTGCACTGTTCTGATTCGCCAGTTATCGGTGGGGAAAGCGGAGAGAAGATACCACTTCTCGTATTAGCGTATCTGGTTCACTTGTTCTGTGCCTGTAGCTATTCTGGCACCGCAGTGCAGTTTGGAGCTCTGGGACAGCTGCCTGAACAGACTGACGGACAGTTCTCAGTCCTGTAAGAGGAGCTATTAAAGCTCACCAGTAATAACCTGACAGCTGTTTTGACAAAGGCATCGAGGCAGACGTGCGTGATGCTTCTAGGTACGTGCTCAGCCATTCAGGAAGCGTGTTTCAGAGCTGGGAACTGATCCTGGATCACACTCCAGTTATCGGTGGGGAAAGCGGAGAGAAGATACCACTTCTCGTATTAGCGTATCTGGTTCACTTGTTCTGTGCCTGTAGCTATTCTGGCACCGCAGTGCAGTTTGGAGCTCTGGGACAGCTGCCTGAACAGACTGACGGACAGTTCTCAGTCCTGTAAGAGGAGCTATTAAAGCTCACCAGTAATAACCTGACAGCTGTTTTGACAAAGGCATCGAGGCAGACGTGCGTGATGCTTCTAGGTACGTGCTCAGCCATTCAGGAAGCGTGTTTCAGAGCTGGGAACCGATCCTGGGTCACACAGCAATCTCAAGCAGCAGCCAGACCATCCTTCTCCCAGTTTCCCACAAAGCACTTACTGCATACTCACAAAATAAATTTAAAAAATGAATTATTAAAAGGCAAAACATGTCTTAGAGTTTAACAGCTATGAGGGAGAATGTTCAACCACAAAAGGTATGGTTTTAATAATTAATTGCTCCTTTATTTAGCACAGAAACAACTTAGATCAAAATTAAATTCCAGTGTGTTCCTTGAAAATGGCCACTCAGAAAAGTGGGATAAAAACTTAGCTGCAAAAAGAAGAGAAGGAAAAAAGCCTATAAAAGCCCACCCTGTACAGAATCAGAAAAGGGCTTTTTAGGGAAAAAAAAGAAAAAAACAAACAAACAAACACACATGCATAAAAATTTCCTTCAAGTTCCATACATTGGATGCGACTCATGGATTGACCCCACTCACCATGCAACCACTTCCACCACCCTGCCGAAATTTCACTCACTGGGCAGGCAGCACTGTGGGAAGCAAACAGCTTTGCCTCTCACAATCGCAGAACTTCGCCTCTCGATCACCCCTCACCACCACAGAGTCCACCCTGTACCCACCCCGCTCCTCACCGTCCCTCCCTCTCCCTCAGCACTTCTCACACCACCATGCCACCACCCCCACCCCCACCTTTGCTGGTCAGACGCACTAACACCAGAGCTGTCACTAGAACTAGTCCCTCAGCAACGTCTCTCAGCGCAGGAAGCTGAAGCGGGGAGAATGGTGTAGGATACATAAATAGCATCGAAAGAGGAAGAAAACTTATTTTTCTTGATTACTTCCCAAAACATTAATAGAACCTGCTTACTTCATTTACTCCTGAGAAAAGTAACATCTCACACGTGTTTCACCATCCAATTACCATAACAGTGTATCATTGCATGCGACTGAGAAAGCGTAACCATCTCAAAAGACCAATCCTGCTTTCCAGTTCCCTTAACCAGTCCGCAGGCTCAACCGCACGCCTACACAGGAGAAACACCACCACTAGCTACGTATTTGTAAGTTTAATTTTTATTAACAGTTTAGTTTTTACAACCACCTGTAGCACGGCTGTGAATGAGCAGTGTCTGTCTTTCTGAGCACTGCAGCTTTTCAGCTTCCACGAGCTTTGGCTGGGCAGGGAAGCACAAGCACCTTGTGTTTCAACGATTGCTGCAAACTAATAGGGGAGACACGTGCATGGTGCTCTCATACAAGGCTTTTTCACCGCAGTCTATACAAAACTAAAATGTAAAATACATTCTGTAAGTGGTTTACTGTTTCAGCCCCCCCAAAATTAAAAAGAAAGACCAGAAACTTAGATATGTACTCTCAGGAGTCACCTAAGATTGATTTTCTACTCACAGGCTTGGAACTCACTGCTGACCTTCATGCTGAAGGATACTAAGGCAGGAGGTGAGTCACGAGGTGGGATTTACAGTCCAGCCTAGGGACATCCTTTTCAAAAGGCAGTTTAACCTGTGCATTCATTGAAATAGTTTTATGGTAGTTTTGAGTAATTTTCTTTGCTTAAGCAATCTTCAGAATCTAATTTTGAGGTGTATTTCCTGCTCCATTTTCAATTATCTTGTAGTCATCACTGCACGTCATGTGCTGCACTCTCAAAACCAATTCAAAAGTCAATATAGAAGGCAATAAAGGGGAAAAAGTATTGAAAAAATAAAGATACCCTCAACACAGGAAAAATGAAAGCCCGTAAATATGCTGCTGCATTAATGATTAAAAAAAAACCCAGCCCCAAAATTGGCTACTTCCTCTCTCTGTTGCTCTTTCTCAAGAGAAGCTTAGTAGCTGATATAAAAGGCATGTTGCAAATCAAGTTCAAGCTGCACATGACAGACGCGGGACTGGAATAACAAGGATACCACAGTCTAAGATTCAGATATAAAAGCAGAAGCTGTATGAGAAACATCATCTGGGATGATAAGGAATGAAATATGTGTGCAGAATTGCAGGCAGCATTGCATGCAGAATTCATCCTAGAAAAGGGAGAATTCCAGAGCTCCAGATGAACGAGCAGAACGACTGCGGGGTTTGAGCGCGCTGCAGTCCTGCTTCACTAGTAAACAGTAAATACCACGGCCATAATCTTTTCTTTTGACTGGCCACCCCATTTGTGGTCGCTCTAAAGGAAGAGGCAGGACTACTCGCAAAGGGGAGGAGTTTTACCTATGAGATAATTCTGCTCATGAGAAGTAAATTAGAAACATTTGGAAAATAGGGTGTGTAAGTTATTACTGCCTGAGGGCAGCAGGAAATTATGAGAATAAGAGTGTATGCGTGTCTTTTGCTATTATTTACCTTGGCAGTCAATAAGCCGCGTTAGTTGCCAGAGCAACTTCTGTATCACCCAGCACACTGTTGCGCACTGTTCCTCCCTCACAGACAGACACCCCCCCACGCTCCCCCAAAAACCTGAAGTAACAGGGAAGTGACTTCTTCTAAGGAACTCAGGAGGAGCACTCCTTTTTTTTCCCTTTGTTTTTTGAGTAAGTAAATAACTTTAAGGATTCCCATCGGCTGAAAAAACATTCGCTTCAGACCCAAACCTGAATACAAAGAAGTGCCTTTAGCTGGAGCCTGATCCTGGCCGTGGTGTCCCAGGAAAAGTGCATTATCACACACTCCAACAGCAAACGTTCCCCAGCAGTACTTGTCCCAAGTGAATCCCGTACTGGATCCTGATCCTGGCCAGCCTGATCCAGCTTGAACATCTCCTCACATCCTCTGCTTTCAGACGTTATGATCTAAGCATTTTCAAAGACCAAAACAGAAAAGATACTAAAAACCGTAGAGAGGAGAAAAGCCTCGACAGTCAAGGCTGGGACAGATTGAGCTGAGCAGCCCCTGATCCACACTATTTCAGGCACTGAAGGGCCGGGCACCCTCACGTTAAAGGGCAGCAGATGGTTATTAACCTGAGATAGGGCTGCAGGTAGATTCAGAACTCGATTCATTTTTTACTATCTTACTCTGAAACTTTACGGACAGGAAAAACATCATGACGTAGACAGGAGAGCCTTCCTAAACTTACAAACTTATGTCCAGCATCCCAAACTTTCTGTACCTTGTTGGGGACCTTGTGGGTGTACCAGCAAACTAATTCTGCAGGACAGTGCCACTCCACAGAGGAATTCGGGGACAAAAGCCAAAACCAAGGAAAGACCTTAAAAATGACACGGTATGCAGAAGGCACCCAAATGACCGGGATGAGCCAACAAAATCAGTTGCTAGAAAAGGAGCAGCGTTTCACATGTCCTAATCGTATGGGGTTTTGAGATGGCTTTAGGAAAAGAAAATGCCTTAAGCTGTGACCGGGCTTTATGGTTGTGGATTGAGTATATAACAATACTCAGTGGGTGTATTCTGCCGGGCAAGAGGAGACGAACAATTGCCACTCCAGTTGTTTACTCTAACATGTGCTGAGCTGTGGGTTAACGCGAATGGCAAGCATGCAGAGCAGATGTCTACAGAAGAACAGCACCAGAGCAAGGCTCTGTAACCTGAAACGGCACTGAGATGAGTTACAAGCCTCACCGCCGTGTGCTGCCAAGTATGAGTGCACGGGAAGAGGGAACGCCAGGGCAGCCCAGCACAGACCAGGCTATGAGACGGAGAAGAGCAGCTCCCAAGTCTCAGGGCTTCGGCAACAACGTGGAGCCAACACTGCTGCAGAGCGAGGGTTATGCACGTGGCCTCCTGGGAAACCTGCATCAGCTTGAGGAAGCTAGGAAGAAACCGAAAGGCTCCAGATTTCTAATCACTGGACAAAAACCTCTTCCTTTTCACTTGTAAATAATACCACAGAGTGCAGCTCTCCTCAGAGTCACATCATTTATTCTAATAAAAACATTCCGATTCTGATAAGAAAAAGGGACACAATGTTAAGGAGAGTCTAGTGAAAGAGATAAATCAGTTATTGCCACATTTTTTTCCTCAATGATTTTCATATAAAGCTCTCTTTCCTTAGACTGGCTGAACTTCATTTGTTCTGTTTGACTCCAGGATCTCAATGCAGTTTAGAAAAAATGAGCCAGGCAGAAAGCAGCTGGAAGACAATAATATAAATAAATGGCTGGAGGTTTTTTGGTTTGGGTTCTGGTTTTGTTTGTTGTGTTGTGGGGGGTTTTCTTGTGAAAAACATGCTGAATTTTCTCCTGAGCATTCACGATGTGTGGCATCTGGTTTGGGGTTTTTCTTGTGTCTACCACCAAGAGCTCTTGTATGTGCGTGAGTGCTAGTGCTTTGTCCACCCTCAAGATTTTGTAACGAATCTCACAGTTCTCTCATGTTTGCTTAAGGCCCTAGTTTCGGTGGCTACATGACTGTCTGGAACCTTTGTTTTAGGAAAATAAAAAGTAAGTTTCTTAGATTTTTCCTGTTGTGGAGAACAGCGAGAAAAGCAATACCAGAAGAATCACAATTTCATTATTCCCGTGTGGTTTTTTAATTCATTTTTTGAATGTCCTTGCCAAAATCCGATTTCAGAAGTATCACTGAGGAAGCAGACATAATATCACGTAACTTCAGCGGCCAAATGAAGTGCAATGTAAAACCAAATTAATATTTCACAAAATACGCCAGTGAATGGAGAGATATGCAACAGCAGG
>NW_010416944.1:66039-69250 GCF_000710305.1 Buceros rhinoceros silvestris | reverse complement strand
TACGCCAGTAAATGGAGAGATATGCAACAGCAGAAATTAGTTCTCAAGGGAGAGGCAAAGCTGCCAGAAACAATTCTGTAAGCTGGAGAGACTTCTGGAGCACCTCTGCGGCAGCTCCAGCTCATCTAAGAAATACTGAGTACAAACAACTTCTAATCACTTCATCACAGTTTAACTGAGCTCTCACAAACCTTCCGTTAGGTTTGTGAGCACATAAATTGGGCACCACAAAGGTGACCTCAAACATTCTGGAAGTCTTACCCTCCCCTGCAAAAGGGGCAGGCTCTTTCCTGATGGACTGTGCTCTTTAGACACATACTGACAGGTGTCAGATGGGAAGAACACAAAGGAGACACCACAGACGTGTTTCTCCGTCACCCACAAAAGGTGAGCAGCCTCATGGGCCTGGGGAACAGGGTCTGTTTGCCACAGATAAGCCAGTCTGTGACTTGGCTTCTTCCCCGATAAAGCGAAGGCAGTGAACACTGACTACAGAGCACGCCCAGCACATTCCCAGAGCAGTCCTGAGACCTCCTCAGAAAGAGATCAGAGCCCTCAGACCGCAGTCCCTTCCCAGAGCAAACAGCTTCCTCGTACCACTCATCTCCTCTCGAGCTCCTTCCAGAAAAGGCTCCTAAAAGGTGGCGACAGAGGATTTTACTAACAGAACCTCCTGCTCTTTTACATCAGTCGAGCTCATGTTCCCCTCGGCTGCTTGTGCACATTTCCAACGAAAGTGATGCTGAAACTTCTGAGATCTGGCGTAGCCAGAGTCAGGGGCTGGCTGCCAGAGGTTTAGTGAAGGCAGTTGGAAGAAGCCTCTTGTTAACGCATTTGTTCCATCGATATTTAAGGATGCCTTCAGGCACACGCAGTTTTTGAGGAGGTCATTTCCACAGTGGGTTGAGGGAAGGGGCGGGTGGATGGGAGCTCTGAGAAAAGCCCAGAGGCATCATGTACAGCTTCTGTGGCCAACTGATACACACAACATACCTCTTGTGTTCTGCTCACAGCACTAGTCTGCATTGATACATATCATAAAGAATCACGTCAGGAAAGCAGGAACATTGAAGGCTTACATTTGAATTCACAGTCTAACAACAGGCTTGTTAAACTGAGGCAGTTTTGAGGCAAAGTCGAGCTGACAGCCCCTCTTGAAGGAGCTGAGGCGCGGGGCCCTGACATGCAGCCGGCTCTTCCCAAGCTGGAAGAACAACTGTGCAGCTCCTGCATTCTCAGAGGTAAAAATTACCCTCCCTGCACTGTGCAAAATCAATGAAAATGCTGCAGGGGACTGGGGCTACCAGCTGAGAAACACTCAGGAGTGCTATTTACTGACAGAAAGGGGACATTTTTCTGCCTCGAACCTGCAACTAAGGAGATGCGCAGGGCTGCAGGTAGGGCCACACATGTAGAAATGGGCAGCAGGAGGGGAGGGAGCACAAAATCAACTGTTAAGCTCTCTGTGCGCAGGACGAATGATGTTATCTGCCACCACAACTCCTGTCAAAAGCAAGTGAGGAAGGAACAGCTAATGTAGAAATTGGACTTGATGCTCATCTCAGATGGCTACTGCACCTTTGTAAGGCAGATGAGATCAGGACTGGTAGCCCAGTGGGGTCAGTTGTGGAGAGCTCTGGCTGGCTGAGGGGAGTTTTCATCAGAGAATAGCAGGTCAGCCCTGCAATTTTTTTTCTCTTGGACGCACGGCAAAAGCTTTCGAGCAAATTTTTTGAAAAAGCCCACAAAGGGAAGGATCCATCGTTTGATGGAGACAGGGACTAAGGCACTAACCTGATGGGGAGCAGTGGGTTGAACTGAACTGTCAGGCAAGCAGCTGCAGGCAAATCTGAACCTCTAGAGCCCTGTGTCTGGGAGGGCTTTCTATCACTTGCTTTCTCGTTTCACCCTTCTTCCACGCTGAGAAAGACCTGTCTGTTTCCTTTCCTTATTTTAGAGTAGTATTTAGCGATCGTAGATATTCCAGAGTAGCAGACAGAAGGGCAGAGTAGGCAGGCACTGGCAAGCTGCCCACAGACTTCTGATTCGTGTTCCTGTGCTCCGACCTGGAAATCCCAGCGTTCATTCCACTTTCGCAGGAGAAGAGAAGCAGTTAAGATAGGGAAGAAAATGTCAGAACTAATTTTAGCCAAATTAAATCTAAGGCAAGACTTCCACTGTATCGTCCTTGTATTTTCCTCCCTAGATCTAGGTCATCCTGATTACTCTTAGGGGGAAAAATTGCTATTTTGAATGCGTAAAAGCCAGATCATGGCATTTAAGGTGAAGCAAACAGAACAAACTGCTATTTAAGCCAGAATACACCAGACAACAACAACTGAAATGGTGATAACCCAGATATACACAAACACCACCTTTTTGGGGGGGGGGCGGGGGGGGGTGTTGCGTGGCAGGATTTTGTATTTTTCACAAAGACCCAGCTCCTGGAATCAAGAAATCACATACCAATCTGCCCTGTCAGACAGAAGATAGTTTTTGAAACGCATAGGGAAGTCTGGACAACTGAATCCTAAAGGCCATCCAGCAAGTAAAAGGAATCTAGTAAAAACTCTTTGTTTCTGGGATCTGATTTATGACTTTTGTACACTGTGAATGGTCCATAGTCACATAAAAAAATTAGGTTGAAGTTCTTCCTCTCCTTTAAAAATTTGGCATATAAATCAGTTTGAAGGAGTGAAATGGCAATGTTCTAGGATTTCCCTGCAGAAGGTTTAAGCTAAAATGTTCAGCACTTTCCACAAATCATTCCTAAATGCACACAGGGTACATAAAACTCTTTCCATTTCTATGCACACCAAGTTCAAACTCTCAGCTGAGAATCTAGAAACATCGAAGCTTAGTCAATATTAATGGACTTTAATTACATGGCCACCTCTGAGATAAAGATACCGTAATACTAACAGCCATAGCAACTGACACTGGAAATCGTGTGCCCAAACATCCACGCATTATCAAGCAAAGCGCCATAAAAATTCAGATTTATAACATTCTCACAGAAACAAGGCAAGAGACAATAGCATTAGGAGCTAATAATTTATACTGGTTCATCATGAAATTTCATAGGACTAATGAGAACTAAAAGCTTAACTTGAAAACAATGTCAGTGCTGCTTTTCTGTAAGAATTCCTTTGTTTCCTCACCCCACACGAACTACTGCACGTGGCAGAGCCCCTGTCCTCTGACGGCATTC
>NW_010416944.1:56762-65951 GCF_000710305.1 Buceros rhinoceros silvestris | reverse complement strand
CTGCTTCACTCCTCCTTCAGCACGTGAATCCACTGTGTCCCATCTCCCTCCACATCTCAGGGCTGTACCAGGCCTTACACTTTAACTCTTGCACCCACTTTCGCAGTCGTTCTCTCTAACCAAAAATCTAATACAGGGTCCAAGGGATGCATATTAATCATTAAGAAGAAAAAAATACAACCTCCCCTTCTCTTACACTTGTGCTAGTCGTGAAGAAAGAGGCCAACAGGGCCAGCCACAGGGCACGGTGCCTGAATCACTCCGGCTGTGCCCTCAGTCCAAGACGAACATTTGAAAATCTCTCCCTTTTTAGAATAATGACAAAAACGATGGCACACAGCCATGGGCTGAGAATTGCTGCCCCACCCCACAGATGAAAAGCAGGAACGTTTACCTCCAGTTTCCTTCTTCGTAAGACTCACTTTTGTGGGGAAGGGAGTGAATTCAAAATTCAAGTTCCCTGAGGTTGTCTCAGGCACCCTTGTCCTTTGAACAACAGGGAGATCAATCTGTGGCGCAACACGTAGGCTTGTAGGAGGTACTAATGACTTCCCGTATCGCACCACTTACTCTTCTCCCTTCTGGATGGTAAGGTTTAGCTCTAGCCCTTCCCTGAGAAGTGAATTTTCACACCTCTCCAGTTGTCAGCATACTCCTATATGAGGGGAAGAGGGATTGACTTCATTGCAGGGATCTGGTAGGCAGAGAAGACCAGAAGTTGCTGCACCTATTAATGCTCCCCCGAAGCTGGGGGACAGGCTGCTGACGGGGTGAGCTGTTGGGATGAACTGATATCTCAACATGGGAGTCATTTTTTCTCATCTTTACAATTAATTCTGACACTTAAATTGCAGCCACTTTTGGCTACATCCTACAAGTAATTTTGTCCGGTAGGAGCACATTAGTAAGCCAAAGCATACACTAAACACAGGCCGGGAGTTTTGCTTTGGACTCGACTCAGGCTAGTTCCGTGGACTGAGTATCCCTGCCATGTGCGTGGTGCAGGAATATCCACGAGACCAGTCGTTCTTTTGGATCTTTAGATCCCAGCTGGAGGTTGTGGTGCTCCTAAAGCATGGTCTTTGTTTAAGTCCCTCCAAAAGAAACCTAGTTAATGCATTTTAAAACCACTGCAATGCAAGGCAAGGTGAGATGATGAGGGGCCTCACTTCAAAATTGCACAATTGCTTCAAATCAAAAGTGTAATTCAGGTAAAGCCTCTTTCAGATGAAAAGTAATCAGTGACGCTGAGTCTCAGGCAAGTGATATTCTGCTAAAGGCTCATTACAACACCTACAGCCAGTGCAATGAATCCCAGCAGCTCTACATCTCCTAACATGTAACTAGCCTTAATTTACTTAAGTCACCCACAAATCTTTCCCCAAACACAGAAAAGCCTCAGATTACATTCAACGGGAAGACAGATGACCGTGGTAAGCCCGTGTCTAAATAAATCGTTTCTCTCTCCTGCACACACCATATCCTTTCCCTGACCGCTGGGAAGAAACTGAACTGAAAACCATTTGGTTATGTTTGCTTGCTATGCATAGGTATGAGGGCTCCAAAACCCTACAGTCTAGGCTGTGGTTGATAACTACCAGATTCAAGAACCTCTGTCACACCGAGAGTGGATGTGGCACACTGAGCAGGCACAAAACAGCTAACACCCGTTGTAAGGATAACAAAACATAGAGGCAGAGCAGATCTGTAGTTCTTCCATTAACAGTGGTGGATCAAGACACTGTCTCTGTCTCTACAGCATAACCGATCTGATCAGAATTTTCCCTGGGCTTCCAACGCCCACGTGATTCCTACCACAGTCAGCACCATTAGTCTCTGACAATGATGAGTAACTGCCCCAGGAAAATATGAAGAGCTGACCTACACAGGTTCCTTAGAAAGGTACTAAAGACCAAACCCCACCTTGTGACCCACTCAGCAAAGGTGCCAGGTCCATGAAAAACGTGGTACAACTCAGAACGACTCTTCGCTGGCTTTGCTTCCTCAACAACTTGTTTGCTGGGTTTTGGACAAGTGTGCATATTCCTCTGGCATGAGACATTTCTGGGGGACCACCACCTGAAACCCTTCCTTGGCAAAATCTTCTTCTGAGGTTTGTAGAAGGTTGTCTATGTGAGAAGGAGATTTAGACCCATTAGCATTTTTCACCATAAGAATACAAAGACTTACAACCTAGAGTAAAAAGAAAAAATAAAAAACATTCTAATACGATACCTGCCCCTAAGCGCATCCACTACCGGCGAGACAGCATAACCTGCATAGTTCACACTATCCTAGTGATCCGTCAGGATTTCAAACTGCTTAGCGCTCTCCCTCCCGCAGCAGCTCTCAAACCACTGAAGGGCAACAGTCTGGTCTTAATGCTGGCCTTGCTTAACTGTCTGCACTTGTCAGACATCCCCCACTTGGATGAAATGAGACGAGATCCTAGATAAGAGCCTTTCAGGACAACTCCTTTCCACTCACCCTGGTTTGCTGCCTACAGATCTGCCCTCAGCAAAGAGCTTTTCAGTATTTCTCCTGTCCAACCAAATCAGACACTCTGAGTTCAATGCTCTCTTTTTATCCTTCCACGTGACACAGGGAAATGGGGAAGAAAAGCTGAGGAGGCAAAGGAATGAGAAGACTGTCTTTTGTTGTATACACTTAAAATGAGAGGGAAGAGGGGATGTACTGCTGCTCTAGATAATTTTTTTAAAATCCCTTTATAAACCGCAACTACTTTCCACAACTAATTTAAGAGCCTCTTTTTCACCTCTAAGAAACTCCCACCCACTGTAATCTTATTTCTGGTGCATTCTAGTATTCCGCACAGAATGCTCCTCGGGTCTGATCACCATTTCCTCGGTGACACTACCCACCGCTACACCAAAAAAAGCCTCCCCTTTCTTCAGGGCAGACATCCGCTGCCATACCTTTTTCTCCTAAGAAAATCCCAAACATGTTTCTTTTCTGTGTCCTTCAACTGCTGATTAACAACTAACTACACCCCCTCTTGTAGATCAGCCTGTGTACTCCCTGCGTGTTGTACGCTGGGACCAGACTGTAAATCCCTCCAGGCAGGCAACTGCTTAACCTACGTGTTCTAAAAAAACGGACACTGGGTCAGACAGACTCGTTCTCCGCTGAAAGGGGAGTCAGGGAGAAAAAGAAAGAAAATAACCGTAAGATAAGGGTGAAAAGGGGAAACAAAGAACAGTGCAATGAAGGTAAGAAAGGGATAATGAAAAGGATTGCTGAAGAGTGGGAATAGAGAGCGAGTTAATCTGTTTGATGAGAGTGCAGCATTAGCAAGCACAGTATGATTTGACAAGTGTGAACAAGCCTACACCAATGTTAAAAAGCACTACATCTGGCAACGCGTCAATGTTTAAGCAGCACTTTCCTTCTCCTTCCCATGCTGGGATTCTACATCCCTGATATTCCCTTAGATCCACTACTAAGCTGCTTAGGTCTACAGGAACACGTTTGTAGAGGAGGGTTGGACAGAGAACAGATATAAATCGGTAGTAATTACAGTTACTACCATGCTCTCCCTCCCCAGGTTACCTTGTTACAAAACAAAAGATCAGCAAAACACTGCAAAATGCTGATATACACCCAAACAGGGGGATTCATTTAGAACAGAAATGTTGGGGTTAACCATCTGGCATTTAACCTACCCAGCCCCTCGTGGATATTACTTCTACTCCAGCAAATATATGGCAATGAGATCACTTGTCTTTTGGAATACAGCAGCAGTTCTGGGGCTCTAAATTCAGCAGCTGCAGAATCTTAACTAGAGCAGGATATAGATGTGAAAGAAATTTTTAAAATTTCCTCTAACAACTTGCTTCAGGAACCCATGGTGAGACTTTTCCAAAGGAAAACTAGGCTGTTCCCCTGGTACTACCCGATAAACTCTGTATGCAGATACACACGCAATTGGAGCGTCTCAGTATGCACACACACACCTCATAGGCACTTGCTGGTTTTACAGAACACAGAACTCCTAGATTTGCTACCTAGTAGCAGTTTTTAGCAGGTTTATCCCCTGTTGTTTCCAGCCAGGGTTTGAACGTTCTGCTCCATCTTAACCGTGCTCAATCACAACGCTGTTCTGGTTCTACCTGTGGGCACCCATCCATCATCCCAGCCCAGGACAGCAGGTCTCACCCTCCCATCCCAGTACAAACTACACAGTTCTATACTGAATTACATCAACTACCATCTCTCTCACGTCCTTTGAGTTTGAAGATATTAAGAAAGAGGAATATGAAACCTCAGTACCTCATTCTGCATGAATCGCATTTAGGATTGTCCATTGTCCTCTTAAAATAACCAAAATCACAGCAATACCAACTTCCTCTTACTTATCAAGCTTTTGCTCCTGTAAAGCTCGGATGAACAGATTGTTGTTCGTTCTCATATGTTAAAGCATTTGGAAACTATCAGTCACTTGGAGGGGGGAGACAAGAAAGGAAATTCCCAAGATTTTGTATGGAGGGACAAATTCAGCCCCTGATTAGCAGGTGCAACTGTGTTGTTTTTGCCAAATTTCTTCTTGTTTTTAGCAGGACAGAGCTGAAAAAACATGGGCCTAATAAAACAGATTTATCATCTAGATAAAAATAGTTTCTTTATACTCTGCACTCTGTGTCCTGTGCTGCTAAGGGACTCTTCAAAATTCTTTTGTTTTTGACAATAAAATGGTTCCCATGGCCACAACATCTGATGTCACAGAAACAACGTGTGTGAGGTCATAAATCCTTCAGAGGAAAAAATAAAATCACAAAGGAGATCCAAAACTTTACAAATCAGTGATCTGAGGTTAATACTGGCTTCTTTGTTCTGCAAGATTCAGTTTCACTCTTTTTCCCGTCCTCCCCCTCCCCCCCAAATATTTTATTAAAAAAAAAAAAAGGAAAGATTTGTCCCAGGAATTTCCTGTTGGCTGGTGTCCAAAAAATAGAGAATACCAGCAATAATGTGAACAATGCAAGTTCCTCCTAGGCCTGCTTCAAGCAAGCGTCCAAGTCCTTCTAGAACTTGGCTGAAATACGACAGTGCTTTGGAGAGGTTACTGGGCTCCGCAGCCAGAGGTTTGTACAGAAACATTTCAGTCACTCTCCTGCTCCTTCCCTTTCTCCAGGCTCCAAGTTACGGGAATTCGACAGTTCATGTTATTAAAATAAACATCCTACTACTGCACGGTGAGAAATACTTTAAACAACTTTCTTTGCTAAAAAAAAAAAAATACAATACAGGCTTGCATCTGCTATATGATGAAACGCAGGACAGTGCCAACGTAGATGAGATGAGATTATCAGCCAAGGATTATGTCAGTGGTCAGTTCCAGGCATGTAAAAGGGCCAAGAAACCCTGCAGAAAGCAGGCAGCTGTGGAATAATGTGCTCACCACTTTTTTCCTGACCAGTGGTCAACATGGCTTTCAAAAGCAGTACGCTAGCAACCATCCGTCCACACAGGCACACATACATGTTCTCCTTTTCCACACCTTGGCAGAACCTAGCTATTCTCCACCTGAAACGAGTGCCTTTTACTCACTGTGCCCTCAGAACCCTGAGAGGCACAGAATCACTTTGGTTGGAAAAGTCCTCCAGGTCCCCCCTGCCCCCTGTCCCACAGCAGCACCTCCACACGGCTGGGAAACCCCTCCAGGGATGGGGACTCCACCACTGCCCTGGGCAGCCTGCGACACGCCTGCACAACCCCAGCGGGACAGAGATTGTTCCTCAGCGACAACCTCAACCTCCCCTGGCACAACTGGAGGCCGGTTCCTCTGATCCTGTCACTTGTTCCTGGGGAGCAGAGACCGACCCCCCCTCGCTGCACCCTCCTGTCAGGGAGTTGTCAGAGCCAGAAGGTCTCCCCGGAGCCTCCTTTGCTCCAGGCTCAACCACCCCAGGTCCCTCAGCCGCTCCTCAGCACATTGTGCTCCAGCCCCTGCCCCAGTTCCATTGCCCTTCCCTGGACACGCTGCAGCCCCTCAATGTCCTTCTGGCAGTGAGGGGCCCAAAACTGGATTTGAGGAGCATCTATTAAGTCATTTGTAGAGTTTAAATAAGGAATTACGCAGCTCACTGAGAATCTGCCATACCAGTCAAAGAGAGATGACAGCAGAGCTTCAGGACATGGGAATAAGATTTTAAGAACTGACTTTTAATACGCTTTGTATTTTAGCGTATATTTAAGAGTAGAGATGTGTTTTTCACAGCTTTCATCTAAGGATCTCTTAACGTTTGAAAATGCGCTTCTAGTTGGACTTTGCCATTTTATGAGGGAGAGCAAAGGACATTCTACCAGTGAGAGACGTATTCAAGCTCCCAAGTAGAGCATGGCAGTGAAAATAAACGGATAATACGTTATTGTCAAGTCCAAATATCCAAATTTAGGAACTTGAAAAGATACTTGATTAAATTAGAGACTATATTAAACAGGACACATTTTTAGATCATTTTTTTCCCAGCCTTTGCAACGCACCGAGCTGCTACTTCAAGCTTTTCCCCAGCTGAGAAAACTAGAAGCGTGCCCTTCATGCAATGAAATAGATTGCACATATTTGCATTACTTCAGTTGTTGAAAATACAACAACTATCCTGAGACGCAGTAAAATCTCGAGAGTTGGCAGCGCTGTGTTTAGGACGGGAAGCAATGAATGGTAATGCTTTCACTCCGAACGCCCGGGACAGGTAGAACACAATCACGGAAGGATGAATTGACACCACGCTGCGCTTCAACAGAAAAAGTCTCTTATGACCAGAAGAGGCAAAAGTTACCTGGTGTATAATACATAACTATCAACGACTGCCCTGTCCTTCGGTGTCTCCTGAAGCTATGCTGAAGGTGCGGGTCAGAACCGGCCTCAGGAATACTTTCTGCTCTACCTTTGCTTTCCGCAATGGTTGGCATTTGCCTCTGAAAATACTGACTGGGAGCTGGGTAGTTTAAATGGCAGGATCACAGCACAACCGCTATGGCTTTTATACCAATGGGATGCAATACAGTAATGCAAAGTATTTCAATCAACTGTTAATAGCGGCTAGTCCAGACACAACCCCTCACCAACCACCTATTTAGTAAGTGGAAGTTAAATTAACTCTAATATCGCATTACGCCTGCAGGTACAGATTACCTTCCCGTAACAACTACACGTATTCAGAAGGTGAGAACGGATGGTGCTGAAGTGCTTGGATGTGTAATTCAGACTGCTTTGTCTGCGGAGCAGAATCGCAGCCAGGGCCGCTGCCATCCTTCGGATGCTGGCAGCAGAGGCTAATTACCAGCGATGACCTAACAGTGCTATATATATACTTATACCACATACGTGGTCATGGAAACCACCACAAAACTGCTGTATTTTCAAAACCATGATCTAAATTTCAAACTATTACATAAAGTGGCGTTATACTTCACTGCCAGGGTTCACTAGCCTCTTTCTATACCATTCACAGCGTAGTTACTATAGTAACTAATGCATTGCAAAGGAGAGGAAGAAGCTAAAAAGAAGCTAAAAAAAAACCCTTATGAAAAGATGAAGCCCAAAGGAAGGACATGTCTTTACAAAACCAAAACATGCACCGGGAAGAACGCAGGCACAGCTTTACGGCCATTTGTTTGGAACTGCCAGGACCACCTCACTCAGGGCGCTGTCGCTTAAATTCATGTGACTTGTTTAGCCAAACAGCTCTGTGGCACCTGGTGCTGCAGCGGCTGGGCTTACCCCGACTGCACGAAACAAGGAGTTTGCTCCCTTCGTCAACAGGCAGAACCACATCAAGAATTGTCTCCATCCTCCAATTAATACCGCAAAGCTCTAAAATCCAAGAAAATGTCTATAGCTTGTATCAAACGGAATGATCATCTCTGAGAAGGGGAGATCAGTTTCTGAAATCTGTGAAGATTTAGCATTTCACATTTTCGAGTTTCATGTGTAAATCAACCATCTTTGGCTTTAGCAGAGGAGTGTGGGAGTGACAGATCAACAGACAAAGTAATGGAAACTGCTACATAATATTCCAGACTAAAGAGAAGAAGCCTCAGCAGAACAGAGGGTTCTCAAAGCCAGGGATTAACAAAGTTTCATGCATCACTTTACCTGTGTGTCTGTGAATATTCAGACAGCGCAGAGTCTGACTTTTCACTATCTACCACATGCAAATCTTCATGTAAAATTATTGTATCAGCACCGCGTTAGCTCCTGTTGCCATTCTACAGTTACCCAATGCAAACCAGCTGCGGGACAATAAAAGTAGATACAAACTCTGAAATTCAAGAGCTTCAACTAATTCAGCTTAAGGATATTCCTGATAAAGCCTATAGCTCTCTGTGGCAGCAGTTCTTCCCTCAACCTCCTTTGATATCGTCTTATTAATAAGAAAGCCATTGTCTGGCATTTTTTGGTTGAAATGTTATTCTGTTCCTTGGTGTCTCAAGATGCTGTCAGGAAAAGCCACTCTCCCCGTCATATTCTGGACAGTCATTTAAAAGATGTTTTCTGCAACTGATATTTCCAAACACTTCTTAGAGAACGTGAAAAGCTGTAAAAACGGTTTCTGCTCAGTCTCTTGGGACTGGATAGGTTTAGCCATTAGCCACCCAAAGGCTCTAAAGACACGTCAACCACAACAAGCCAACACGCTGGGCTCAAAAGCAGACGGAGCATACATGGAAAATTGCCATCACCAGCACTTAAATAATAAAACCATCACAAACTACTTAGAAATTTTCTAAGACCTTCCTTCATTTTGCAAAGTTTTTGCAAACCTCAAAAAACAAAGTTCACACATAAAGGTTTTGCCACCAGTTATTTTGGTTGACTGCAACAAACAGGGCAACACCGAGGCTCAGCTTCAGCGTCCTCCAGGTACCAAACCCTCACCTCTCAGTAACCACTGGACTACTGGCTGTATAAACAAACCTCCAGCAACCCATGTGGAGCATCTGCATGGAAACTTAACTCATACCCCCTTGCCCCCTCCTCATCTAGAATCTCAGTGGTAGATTTCAGAATTTTAAAAAAGAAAAAAAGGAAAGAAATTTAATTTCCTAATCAGCCAAACTAAATAATACAAAAAGCATCTAACAAAAAGTTCTAAGCTTTTCCCAGTGAACCTGAATCGACGAGTTCACCTGTATTTTGAATTCCTTTTGATTCTTCTCTTTCCC
>NW_010416944.1:38314-56679 GCF_000710305.1 Buceros rhinoceros silvestris | reverse complement strand
ACATGGCACACTCTTCAGACAGTCTAATATTTTTTTAATCAAAAGGAAATTAAAGAAGAGGCAATGATGTACATTCCTTCTGGGGAAAGCAGAAGCCTCATTCCTACTCTGTCTTAAAATAGCCTGATTGAACTACAATATTTGCATTACAATTCTGGGTCAGCTGCACCATGGGATTACGCGTGCAGATCAGAGGGGTGTTTAGTTTTTATTTTCAGCCTTGTAGATTTTTCACATTATATCGACTCTGCTGCACATTGCTCATGATGTTATACATCGCTGCAGTTTAACGACTGGAGGGAGTCGCTCCCTGGACATTTGGAGTAGGAAACAAGGCCTACGGCAGCTGTATTCATTGGACGTGGAAATCTTCGCTGCAGAGTATCAGGTGTCAAAGCAGACAAAAGAGCCTTTGATTCTCCTCAAAAATTGATTCAGATCCAAATATTCTCTACTGCTGTATCAAACCATAGCATTCTTCGCTACAGTACTCTGGATTTTACCTGGAGTAAATAAAACAAGGACCCAGTAATGCTTAAGAGGTGTCATGTGGGAAAAAGTCTTGCCCGACAACTACAGCTGAACCAACGTCTACTACAGCTCAGCAGGAGCTTTCAATTAATTCCTCTTTCTTCCCACACTGTTTGTCACATTCTTGAGCATGTTTTTATCAGAATAATTTGCAAACTTATTCACTGGATAATTCTCGTTCTGCTGACAGGTCTTGGGGGACAGTTTGTATATACAAGGCAGGATGGGATACTTGGGTCCAGGGATCGGGCGTTTTTACTGTCTCTCCTGGCAGCAGCGACTCCAAGTAACGCACAGACCCTGCGAAGAACCATCCACATGGAGCTGCACTTGGTACTCGCCTCACTTTTCCAGTTAGTGTGTAAGAAGCAGAGCACTTGTTGATCACAGAGGGGAATTTTAAGTCTTAATTAAAGCTATTTAAAACCATGTGCTGAAAGGCGCTGCAAGAATATGTAATGTTATTATCTGCCGTGTACTGAAATAGTGATCAAATCCATACAGCCACAGAAATTAGAGACTGAAGAGATGATCTAGTCCCTGTTCCTGATCAGAGCAGCAATTAGTGTATTCTAAGAACGTTATTCAGTCTTAGTCAGTGACTGTACTTCTGCTTCTTAGAAAAGTGCTCCTCTGTACGCTGACTCACAGTCAAGAACAAATTTCATCATCTCATTTTACCTCAAGAAATTACACTCCTTTGTATCATCTTTAATGGTTTTTCCCCAGAGTTTTTCGTCAGGGTTTTATGCTACATGTTCCGGGTTTTATTTTGCAACCTCACTGCACTTGTGACTTTCTAAAGATTATCAGACCATTTCTCTCTTACATTTCTCTTCCATGCCGTACATAAAAAACTCTTTTGATGTGCCTTCATGCATCAAACCTCCAGAAATTTCATCCTGTGTGTTGATGCTGATATGAATTTCCCCTACTGTGTAAAAATCTCTCTTATACAAGAACTTGTATGCAGACTACAACCTGTACATTTTAGGAAGGAAATCACTGGACAGGATCTGACTGAGCAAACAAAAAAGAATAGAATCTTTCCCAGAAGTCGGTGTTCCTGACTCTGAACCACTGAAAAAGAGGCTGATTTTCATTAGACGGTTTATCCTTGATTTGAAAGTGAACCTGCTGGTGTACTCACCCTCCTGTTTGAGAAGTGAAAACATGAGGATGTATTTTGATAACAAAAATCCATTTAACATAAGAAAGGCCAAGCAGCTGATGAAGTGTAATTACCTTCATGATTGATTAATAATACATGCACACGTCCTATTACTTCTGGTTTTCTTCTACTGTTGTTACTGATAAGCTCATGCATAGGAACCTCACTCACTGATTTCTACACTAGTCTGATCCGTGTCATGCAAACGGAGCGGCGGGCAATGGCCACTACCCACTTTCATGTCTGTAGAAGATATTTGATTTTCTGTAACACGAAATGCTGATTGAGCAGCCAGAACATGACATACGTTCACCACGACATGCACCAAATTGATTAGAAGCTGGCTGATAGGCCTTAAAATTTAACAATTTGAAAAAACGCTCCCTCTCTCACCCTGCTTGACACAAGTCTTTGCTTTGAGTGTCTTCTGGATACGTATTATATAACCTACAAGAACAAAAAAGATTGCGGGGTTTTTTTTTAAAGCGACCTACACATGTACACAAAACAACTCTCTTTTCTCCTTCCCCTTTCTCTCCGTCTGTCCCACTCTCGCACACATAGCTGAGACCTGAGATGGAAAAGCCAGTTACCTTTTCGGCAGAAAACACCAACAGCATTTCATGGATGTTAATGAAGATGCATTAAACATCTTTCACTGTGACTGAGCACAACAGTGTTTAAAACCCATAAGTTATTGAGAGGGGCAGAGAGAGAAAGAGAGAGTAATATTATAGAAACAAACGCTGCAGTCTGCACGAGCCAAGGGCAACACACAGATCTTTCACTTCCCTCGCATGAGCATCTGTACCGGAGAGAACACATCACAAGTCTCATCAGGTACTGTATGCCGACTATGAACACGATCCTCTTGAGTTCTTCTTTACGGTTTAATTTTGTTTAATGTTATTGTTGCCAACATCTACTTAGAAGCAAGGAATTAAAATGTTTTTGCTTGCTGCTATCATATCTTTCTCTTTGGCAGGCTGATTATTTAGTCTTCGTTTCTAATGGGACTTGGAAGGAATATGCTGTGCCATTCTTTTTGTGCACAGGTTTTTCCTGCGTGTCTCCGCTCAGCATTGCCAAGGTGGTTAGGAGTTCACTTCCACTCCCTCTGCTGGCTCTCAGGCATCAGAGCAGAAGGTATGATTTTGTTTAGGTCCTACAAACCCAAAATCTGTTTACTATTACTTTTACGTAGAAATAATGGCAGCATTTAATGGAAATCCCTGACACATTTAAACAGTTCTGGATACACTGTGTTTGCAAGTTCATTGAATGCTTCGGTCTCCCTGGGCATTCCAAGTCACTCTTCAGGGTTCCAACCGGCCACACAGACAGCCAAAGGTTAGAAAATTGTTACAGGAGCCCATCTGACATAGCTATCCACCTAAATTATGAAGATCCTTTGGAGAAAATCAGCACCACTTACAATTTTAAAGAGGTAAGTATCAAAGATGGATGGTGAGCAACCAATAGATAATCCCCTGAAGAGCAAGGGGAGCTCAATTTTAAAGATTCAGTCATGCAGGCCTACAAAAAAAAGTTGCCAAGAGCAAATATGAGCCCTGGCAATAATACAACCCTCTTAGCCCATCATCCATGGCTCTTTTTTCCTGTAATAATTGTGGAATTAGTGCATATAAACACATGGATACTTACAACCATTTTGCAAGAACAACCTCACTATCTGCATCTAAAACACAAAGGTCTTTTTCAACCCTACAGCTGGCCCTGCTGCTCTTCCATCACCGCAGCCGCCAGAGCTGACAAGTTTATCTGTCTGAACTGCTCTCCCAAGCTCGGCAATAAGTGCTGACAAGTACCTCTGCCTTCAAAACACGCTGAACACCGGGTTTTCTGCAAAATCACGTCTGGAGTGATTGAAGGATCACGTACTCCCCCTGAATCTGTTCTAGAAGGCTCTGGTTCTATTTCTGCTCTTCTTCCTGATCCTACATGGAACTGCCACCACCAACAGCGAGACCAGTTCCTCCAGGGCTGCCTGCACAAGGGTCTGGGAACACGTCTGCTGACCTGACTATGCGAGAAGCACTGACCCTCCATCTCACAGGAGGTCACCACCCACTGAAAGCTTCCTAACACTGTGACAGCACCAACAGCCCTCCTCAGAGTCTGACAGGTCAGCATCAGCAACACTGAAGTAACAGGCTTTGGATCACAAGGTCTGAACACAAACCTGCTACAACGTTCTCTCAGTGTCTACGGCAAAATGTACAGACAACCTGGTGGATAAGAGAGAGAAGGGAATGCTCAAAAAGAATCAATTAACACCTTCTCATCACTTAAAACTCACATCTGCTCCTCCTAGGTGGTCTGTTTCCAGATGGCAGTATGCAGAGATGGTAAAAGTAAAATTGTTATGTTGCACTGAATTGTTATGTCACAGCTACCGCAATCAATAATAACAGAAAAGCTTCCAGTCGCTACACAACCTGCGTGCCACAAAGCACTGTCTAGAGATAAAGGTTATGGGAATGACAAATCGACCTAACGCATCCTCTTCAGAGCAAAGCAAAATTCAGGTCTGATACACACACGTTTTTAAGGATGGCACGAAGCATTACTGAAAGACTGAAGAGCTAAATAAAATGAAAATTAAAGGAGTCTTTTAAAATCAAAATTGGAGTTTTTTCAGCTCTTTAACAGATACCATCAGAAATCAGCTTTCCTCCAGATTTCTGAGGTAGATTAGAAAATATTTTGGACTTGAAGGAACCAAACATAAACTGACGCTCAATGACAATCTGAAAGACATCCAGACATCCACGTTCAGCGAACATCCACGTACAGCCAGGAATGCTGTGAAAGCGATCCGTATTGCTGACCCCTGGCTTGAGGTGCTTTATGAGAGGGACTTGCCTGCAGTAAGAGCATGGCTTAGGAATGTTACTAACTTCCCTAGTATTAACGTCACCTGGCAGGTCGGTGTTCACTGCTGCAGTGGCTGCGCCTACAAGGTGACCTTCTGCTCTTCTGAAGCAGAAGTAACACGATCTCCACACAGCACAGCTGAGAAAGTCATTAGACAGAACTGCACCTACCAGAAACTCAGGTGTTTTCCTTTAACACACTAAATGAAGCCCCCTTGAGACAAAAAAAATATATTAAACCACCTCCCAGATGAACAAGTGTCACATGGGACTCTGCGGGTATGTAAACAGTCAGAAAGAGTCCATGATTTTTATGGGCCAAACAAGCCCTCAGGTCATATATTCTTGAGGCCCTGGGGTCTGCAACACTGACAACCATGCATTAAGAATTAAATCGCACCTAAAGGAAGCACCACCACTTGTTTACGCATTACATGCACTCGACAACTGCTATGTAGACGGCCACTGGAACTACCTGGCACGTCCTGGCAATCTAGCACATTTTACGGATGGTACTTCATGGAAGACCACTGCCAGGCTCCCATGTACGGGCAGAAAGGCTGAGGAAGCCTTGCTCAGCATTTACCTTGGCTCCAGAGGATCCAGACAGAAGCACATGCCAATATGGGAACAGGCCAAATGCATAATCTGAAGAGTTTAGCCCTTTCTAAATTTCAGTTGTCTTAATATCATGGAGTCGTACTTTAGATTCCAAGTTGGAGCAAGAACTCTCTGTTTGTGCCTAAATGGACAGATGCACAAGAAAGACAGACACAAAAGAATAAACTTTCCTGGCCTCCTCCCACTCTGTCTATGGTAGATGGATAGAAATGGGCCAGAACTAGGTCCAAGACTTTGCCCGAAGGTATCATGTAGCATAAAATCCTGGAATCTTAGCCTGGAAGAGCCTCATCATCTAGTCCTCCCCCCTGCTCTGCAACAAGATCAACTAGTGACTCTACAAATTCTTCTAAAACCCTTCAGCTTCCCTAAGAAATCTGTTTCAGCACTTTGTTACCATTGTCATTAGAAAAGGTCTCCTAAAACCTTGTCTGAGGCTTCCATGCCCAATTGTAGCCTGTTTTTCCTTGTTCCATCCACCACAAATTGAAGAAAAATTGATCCCCTCCCTCTTTACATCAACCTTTTATGTGTTCAAAGACTAGTATCAGGCCCGTTTCATAGTTGGATAAAGAATTATATATCTGCTTTTGTTTTAGAAAAAGGACCAACACTATTTGCAGTCTCCCTCAAGCTGCTGAGTCAATCTCCTCTAGTAACCTGGACATGCAGCAATCTTCTCTCTCTAGAGAGAAGAAGATATCCTAGATCACACTCCAGTGGTTCAAGACCATCGAATCCCATGCAGGATGCAGGAGGCCTTACTGGAGGAGAAGGAGGAAGTGACGCCCCTCAGGCCTGAGAAGCGAATTCCCCGTGACACTTCACTAAGTTTGATTTCCATGGAGCCAAAGCTGTCGGTGGTTCCGCAGCTCTGATCCCTGCTGTTCCAGCTGTTCCCTCAGCTGCCTGCCAAAGCATAAGGAGGCTGGAGCTTTCTGGTGTCTGAGACACAGGCTTTACATTCCCCAGAATTCTGCGGTTTGCTGCAAATAAATTGGACATGTTTGAAGTGATAGATCCTCCCTCTTTGCTTTGATGGAAAAGGTCACACAGCACAGTCCTTTCGCAGGCCCAGAAGACCAGTCTCAGGTCTATGTTAGTGTACAGCGTGAAGTCAACAGAGAAGATAAAACATGGACAGCTGAAAAATACCTTCCCAGTTCCAAGCTCCATTCATTCAGTCATTCCAATCACTGCACGCTGCGGCTTCATTCTAGCAGAACTAACTCTAATGATGAAGAGATCTCAGTTGTTAACTCTGCTTTTTCAATACCGCATTTGTGCTGAAAAGAAGTTAAGAAATGTTCAACGTCAGGTTTTTTTCTGATGTAGGTCCAAAACTGGAACACTCAATAATACCACAGGCCCCACAAATCAGAAATGAGAAAGAGGACTGCAGTGACTGGCAGTAGGTCTGGCCCATAACTTCCCCTGAAGAGACACGCAAATTTGCACGGAGCAATTCACAGCATCTCGTATTCAGGCTAGCCATTCTGTTCTAGTACTTTGATGGTTTCACTCAAAACTCTTAAGTGAATTCTTCTAAACCTCAGAATTATTGAAATAGACAATTTTTTAGACCCACACCAGAGTAATAAAGGGTTAACACCTAAAAGTTTCAGGGTTTAACCAAGTAATCAGAAGAACACTGGTATTCCCAACCTGAGAGAAAATTTAAGGCAGGGTTTACCTCCTGCAATGTGCTCAAAATAAAATAACAGCAATCTTGCTGAAATACAAAAGCCTTGTTTCTCCGCAGCGATCCCTGAGCAGCAGAGCACCGGGGTGCACTGGAAGGGAAGCCAGCGCCTGGCTCGTAGTGCATTAGTGCTCTATCACCTCGCCTGCCAAAGGGAACCATCACTTACTAAAAGAGCTCTCCAGACGGGCCCTTCTGGGACAGCAAACCCATCACTTTCCAAAGGGTAGTTTGGAGGATTCTTCCCTTTTTGTTGGGCAGTCCCCCGGGTTTCCAAACCTCATGCATTATGGATAGGATCTTAATGGAGCCTGGCTGCCTAAGTACTGCTTGCTGAGCCTCTCAGCTCGAGAGAGCCATTGCTGCTCTCTGCTTTCCGCTTCTCTCTCCATCTTGTGTATGCCAATTAGATTCCAATTTTATTTCTCTTCTATCTGTATGAACCCCATTAAAACCCAATTCTGCTTATTACCAATAGCTTTCTTTAAATGAAACGACTTTCCCTCTAAGGGTTCTCCCAGATTCAGAGGCAAATCAATCTGCAATTACCTGACATGTTGCCAGCCTGTGCCACTTGGCCCCGTCTCTCCGCCTCGCACTGAGAGCGAGCCTCCAGCTCACCGTCAGCACCTTGGCGCTTTGCAGCCTCCCACCGTGTTGTCCATCTTTGCTTCGCCTCATCAAAAAAATGACAATTCATGCACATAAATGCCCTCAAATCACGTCTCTCTACTGTAACACAATACCGGAATACTCTCTGTAGTACTGGCCACACAGGCATTACTCTAATAGTTCGTGGTCTCTGCAAATGCACCAGTGATTTAACTTTAGACAGAAACTTCTTCATAAAACATTTGTCAGTATCAATAGGCAATTAATATCCAATAACTTCTTAATGAAGAGTCTCCCGGATGATAATGCAGCTTTGTAGCTACGTCCTAACCTTCTTTAACTAAGGAACTTGGGATATTTTACAAAGTATGGAACCTCACTATTGTTACAGACACAGCAGAATGTGAACAGGTTCATGACTTCACGTAGAGAAAAGAAAGGGGCAAAAGAAAAATATTTTTCTTCCAGAACACGAATAATCTCCATTTTCTACGACTCCATTGAAAAAATAAAGAAATAGCTTCAAGAGGGTGCAGTGAGGCTCTCTTCTCTCCATCTTTGCCTGGTGAGGATTACAGCTGTTAAAAACAGAAGGCTGTTGTTTTGAAAATTATGTCAGTGTAGCTTGATAATAGACAACAGAATTGCCTACCCTCCACGAACAGAGGATCTGCTCCCTTCTCCTTGCTGGTTAGTCATCCCTGTTCTTCACTACACGTGGATCTGCAGAAGTCTTTCTATGAAAAGGCAGTACACTTTTACAAACAGTTGGAAACAGAAGGTACTTCAGATCTGGAGGAGACTCTACAACAACAGAACTATCTTAGAAATCAGGTGGTTTCAGTAATACCTGAACTCTAGTACGTTGATGCTGAGGGCGTTTCAAAAGACAACGAGGACTGACGCAGACATGAACATTTCTCTCCCCAGAGAGGCTCTGTTGGGAAAAGGCTGATTCCTATTGAAGCTGGAGGAAGCAGGGGCTTCACACAAAGATCTCAGATGGAAGTGGTTCTGCTGATGTATTACCTGCTGATGGGTATATTTGATTTGTAATATTCTTGGCACTGCAAAGCACGTGCAGAAAAGCATAATGTGATGTCTGCCTTATCCTCAGGAGTTCTCACCTGAAGGTTTCTACATGGAGGGATTTCCCTTTCTATCATCCCTATAACAGGGCCAGCAGCAGAACCATTTCAGGCTGCTACTCAGAAACAATACCCAGCCTCCCCTGCGCTGCTCTGGTTTTACTGCCTGGAACTCATCCACAAAGAAGGAACAGAGTCAGACTGAACTGACTAAGAAGCCTCAGCAGAGATATAGGAAGTGATTACAACTTATTTTGCAGTTAGAAATAGTGAACTCTTTGGAGCAAGAATACGTCTGGCTATTTTAAGAATTGCAGCAGGCCTTTGTGGAGCTACATGAATGAGTAGCCCTTAGATACACAACAATACATATAATGATATTTTATAAAGCACCCATATAGAATGGTAGCATGAAAAACTGGAAAAAAAGTGAGTAAATTGTATTTTTCATTCAACCTTGGCCATCTCACCTGTGTTCTGGACACTAACCCTCCTCTCCAAGGATCTACCCTATTCCAAAACATAGGAGCAGTTTAAAGAACAGTTGCTGCTTAAAATGGAATGGGAATAACTGCCAAAAGACTGTTTTCCTTTCCCTCGCCTTCCTCTAGTTACATAGGTCCGAAGTGCAGATTGATAGTAGTCACCCCTACATTAACGATCACGGTAAACATCTACTGCTTTAATCCTCAAGGGCTGCATACGGATGCTGTAAACCAACCACCCGCTGCTGACAAGTCCAGGGAAAGGCATAATTCCTAGGAAAGGAGAAACAACGCAATCACAAAGCACTTCCTTTCAGCCACCGGTTCTGCCTAAACGGAACTTCCTGCTCACATAACGATTGAGAAACTCGGGGCTGTTACTTTTTCCACCTCTGAACAACAAAACCTGGTTTTAGCTGTGGCTGCAGCCTCTGGGCATCAGCAAAGTTCATCTGAGTTCAGGAGTGGGTAGGAAGCCGTATTTACTTTGGGGAAATCCTGAGTAAAAATAACATGCTTGTGTGCTCTGTAACACATGCACAGTGAGCTGAACATATCTGGGACGTGTAAGAGCTCTGCAGCTTGATCAGCAGCACACGTCGTTATGAACGGGCTGCTGGACTGCTCAAAATCCAGGCAAACAGATAAATCCTCAAATACTATCCAAACGATATACTGTTGGAGGAAAAAAGACATAGCCAAGATGGCACACACATATATGGCTGCCTTAAGATGGGGAGGTTACGCGCTGGCTGCTCCCTAGCTTAGACAAGGTCAAATACAGGAGTCCAATTTTCCTTGGAGTAACCGAATTTTTCTTTCTTATTTCCCTTCAAGGAACATAACGTCACCCTGGTCTACACCCAGGAACAGCAACAACACAAACTCTAAAATACTGTTTTCCGCCTCTGATGAATTTTGAGATAAAATCCTTGTGATCAGACTCAAAGGCACTTCTGAAGGCATGTAAACTTTTTAACACCTCTGTGTATTCTTCTTCCCCGGCACCATGGGTGGGTGTCACTGGAACGAAGGGGGTGACAGAAGAGTTGGGTAGCACAGTTTGCAATGGCTTGGGAAGTTCTGAAGGCAAACAGTAATGTCAAGCAGATGGCTAAAAACATGAACCACAGCAGAAAGAGAAAAAAAAAAAGTTGTTGCTTGAGCAACACACACACACACATTTATAAGGTCTCATTGGCAAACGAGGACAATGAGTCTTTTGTACAAGGGAAATAAATTATACAACATAAAGCCGTACCGCTCCACACACAAAGCTGCATTAAATGAGTTGACTGATTAATAAGTCAGACATCGAGAGCTACTAAAAACTGTCCAGGAACTCTCACTGCTGGATCCTTCACACGTACCCATAAATGACATGCTATTGTCTTAAGTGCTCAGGGTGTATCTTATCGCATGTGAACATCAGAAGCCCTTCACAGCAAAGGGCCAGCGCAGATTCTTTTTTTAGCCTAAATGTTAAGAGCCTTTGCTTTTGGAACAGGACAGTTCAAATTCTATCTCCACTTAACCACAAAGCCCCAAGTGACTATAAAATGCAGTAGTGACATCTGTACAGCTTCAGAGGCCACAGATTGTTTCCATATTCTAATTACTACATCTCATTACAATGAAGAAAAATCACTTCTTTGAGTCACAGATGCAAAAGGAAGATTTTGTGGTTAAAGTAAAGGATTCACAGAATCCAGAGGCCTAGATTTTTTCTCCTTCCAACTACATTTCAGACTTCAAGTGCAATAACACTTACTTTCTTCCACTGAGTCTTGGAGGACTTAACAAATCTGAGTTCATAAAGCGTGTCGAGGTCCTAATTTAAATGCCTCAGACTGTTACAAAATACATAAAATACCTCGCAAACAGAATTTTTATTATCACAGATTAGAGAGTTTGAAAAGGAGATACTAAATTTATTCTGTATGGCTGATTTTTTGTATTAACTTTATTTTTAGAATACTAGACTATTAGGGGATACTACACAGTGTTTGAATTTCCAAAAATGTAATCATTGATTAAATCATGGTTATGTGGAAAAAAGACTGTACAAGATAATGTTCGATTCACAGAGTTCTGCTAACCATCCAGCCCCTTTCTAAGGCATCCAAGAAGCACATAAATCACAAACATTGGCTCAGCCAGAAAAAAAATGACATTGGTATCACGAACAACACCATGGTGGGGTTCCAACCCAGTCCCACATACTAATGAAGTAATTGAGTTTAAATTTAACCCAGCAATAAAGTGGGTGTCTGATGTTGACAGGAACCTGTGGTTCTTCACCAACATTTACAGACTGCAGCATCTTCTTTGGAAACGCTGGGTTTCATGGGAATACTTAAGCAACAGCTGGCATGATAAGGCATGCATACTTGTGTCCAAAAATACGCGCTCTGGGTGCGGTACGAGAACAAGGTCAAGGGACATGTGCCTTCAAGCCTAGGAGATAGCTGGAAAGTTACCTCACGGTGCAGGAGCCCTCACCCGGTGAGACCCAGTGGGGCAGCTCTCTTTAAAAGGGTTTTCCATCTCACGCAACCTGAAGTCACTGAAAGACTGTCCAAGCAGTTAATGAGATTTACTTAGGCAGAGGTTTTTAAAGGCACAAAAAATTGCTGGGTATGAGTCTCCCACTGAAATGCTAGAGCCAGAAAATTTAAAATTGTATGAAAAAACTCTTTGGTGACCCCTGAATTAATTTGCTTATGTTCACAAAAAGACACTCCACACATACTCCTCCGAAATCCATCCCATATAAGAGTCTGTCCCAAAGGAGTTCTGCAGACCTGCAGCAGCTCCTACGACCCACCATCTGGAAACGCAGGAACTTCCCTGATCCAAAACTTCAGACTCATTGTGTCATGGTGGGGGATCTCCAAAGCGTGAGTCACTCGAACTGAGCTGCCACTTTTGGCCTAAGTAGCTTGACTAACTTGTCTGTTGTCAGCAACAGATGCAGAATCAGAACGCTGGGGGTTTGGTCCCCGTTCAACCTACGGTTATCCATCCTCCCTCTCAATTTGGGCTTGCTTTGAGATTTTGCGACACACAGTTAACTGCAGAATGAATGGCATTATGGTGGTGGCACCAGATCTTTGCAACCTCAACTCTCCAGTATCAACAAAAAGCAGAAATGAATCCCCTGTCTCGTGAGCATTAGTAGTTCCTGAAAAGAGCAAACGCAGGATTACTTTTGCTTATGGTCAAAAACGAATACTGCAAGGAAGTGACTGGAGGGCATTTTGGATTTCATACTAAAGAAACAAAGCACAAATTGACTTTTTATAAAGGTCAAGTGAAAAATTGGATATCTTAAGGCTGCAGAGATTTTCTACTCTGTGTTCAGTTCTGTTTACATTTAAAAAGAAAGAGGAGAAAAATATTGCCATGTCCAGCTTAACAGATGAACCAGCCAGGGACAAAGGAAAGGGAAAAGAGAAAAAGCCTGTGTTTGCCAGAAAGTCTGGAATTACAGCTAATACTGTTTATAGTAATGTTCCTTGATAGAAGCTATTACGTTGTCCTTTCACAAGCCGTTATGACTATAACAAAATCTACCCAGTTTGGTTGGTACACAACCTGAAGGTTCCAGCATTTGCTGCAGGTTTGTGAATTAGTTGCTTATGTGCCAAAACAGGTATTTAAGATATATAATTCATCCTCTAGGCTAAAAATACATAACCTAGCAAATAATACCCGTGCTGAAAACCACGGTTTACATTCCCTTCACATGGACCAAATGGTGTCCCATGTGAGCTGACTAAAGAGCTTCGCAGCAAATTAAAAACTAAGACAAACCCCTGAATCTGATGTTTGAAGCCGAACCACTTTTAATCATTGTGCACCAGGTGACTTCCACTCTAGAGTGTGCTTTGTTCATGCCACTGCCAGATTCACTGCTGCCTCGGTACACCCTGGTTCACCTCCCACATGTGAGCCGAACGTTAAGACCAAGGACACCACAGCCTCTGGAAAGGGAGGCAGGAGGGCAGCCCTGGGGAAAAAGCAGCAGCACAAAGAGAAACAACAAAAATCTGCATGATGAGAAACACACAAACAAAAAAAAGCGTTTGCTCCTTCCTCCCCTGCAGCCTCTCAGTCCTTTTTCCTCCCTGACACAGATACTGCAAGTCTTGTGTGTTCACTGGGAAGGAGGTTACTCCCTGCCCAGAGATTTCACACAGGGCTGAAGGAGCTCTTCAGAATAGAAGCCACTGCCCCCAAACGTTCATCTCCCTCCATCCGCACACAGGCCCTGCCTTCCAGCCCCCTTTAAATTTCCTAGCCAGGGAGATCGGGGTTGTTGGGTCTTTAATCTCCTCCTCACAGTTTCACATACAAACCTTGGCTTCGATATTTGGATACATTTCCTGCCCCTTTTTTTTTTTTAATATTCTTCTGAAGCCAAGTTGCTGAGTGAATCGTAAAGGGAGAATTCCAAGAGCGTTAGCCTCTCTGCTGTTCCCAGGGCAGGTCTGGGCCAAAATAAACCCCCGCTGTGCCAGCAGCAGTTACTTACAGTCAAACACCAGGCACCACCGCACTGCAGCTTCCCAGTCTGAACCATCTCCCGTTTCCCTTAATAGATAAAAGCCTCCTTAGAGATCTCTCCCTTCGCCTCCAGCTGCACCCCTTCCCATGCTTCCCCTGAGTCACAAATAACCATCAGAAAAGCAAATGGTGAGAAGGTAAATATTCAGTCTTGGATCCAGACAGTCTCTGCCCAGAACACATCCTGCTTCGCGACAAAGCTTTTCCATTCCCACCCTCGTTTCTACATCTCAGGAAAGGTTTTGTTCCCAGTTTCAGAAACCAGTGGTTTACATCGTGCCTTTCCCTCCACTTCTGTTCACATGGAGAACTTGGATGCCTAAACCAAATTCCTGCTAAAGAACTCAAGGAACAAATGGCCACTGCTTCAGTGATCTCAGAATTTCAGTCAGAACCAAAATGTGACATCTGGGCAGAGAAGTCTCAGAGAGATGTCACCAAAGTCAGTCACTACATAGAAAGGATGGACTTATCTTTACCTTCTGGAAAAAAGCTTGATCTTAAAGCTTAAGGCTCAGTAAGAAACCTGTTTCAACATCTACTTGATCAAACTAAAAATTATTCCAACTTTAAAGATTTTTATAGCATTTTTTCAAAAACTTACTAATTTTAAGAATTTTCACCATGTTTACTTCATTCTTCTAGCCAATTCAGGTGCATTTGCACCAGTTGTGTTCACATCCATTTTACATAAGCATTTATACCACAAATTCTGGTGAGTATCATGTTTGCAAAAAGTGAATTTCAAATATTTATGGGCAAAAGCATGTAGGGGAAATGTTCCAGCATCTGATTAAACAGCAAACACAGAATACAATGACAATTACAGCTTGGGTGATTGTCAAATAATGGCACAAAAGTGTCTATAAGCAAGTCTGAGAGATCAAAAATTTCACAAATGTGGAAGAAAAAAGTCTGATCATTCATACAGCATAAACAACAAGTAAAACAAAGGAAACTGGGTATATTAAAGGGGCAAATTATTCCCCCAGTTGCCTAGTCATCTTCAGAACAGAGGGTGGGGAAGCCCCACATAACTTGCATGAAGTATGCACATAAATGTTCAGCCTATCCAGTGACGCTACTTCCCCATTTTTTTTTTAAACACGTCTTCACACTCCTCTGCAAGACCGAAAATTTTCTCCCTGGAAAGGCTGTCCAAGAAACAAGAGTTGAACTGCTCCAAGCTCCCATTCCCCTTCTTAGGAAGGGCCTATCATCCAGATCCCTTTGATTCTGCAAGAGCACTGCCGCAAACCACAGCCTTTGAGCACAGTAAGGCACCAGCGAAAGTGTGCTGCTTAGCACGGCCGTAAAAACCCGACACTGCTGCTGACCATTCCTCGTGGGCTCAAGTGTCTGAGCTTGCATGAGAAGGCAAAGCAGTTGCGTCCTCATTCTCTCTCACATGCACTTTCTGGTAATTGGTTCTGCTCCAATCACAGCTCCTCCTTTCTGCTTTCCTCTTTGTTTCTTAGTAGGTCCAGCTACAAATACCAGCCACTGCAGCAAATCCTCCAGTTCCCAACAGCAGTAACAGTAGAGGGGACTTTTTTATTCAATAAAATTTCTAACAAGTCTCAGAAATTAATTAGCCTATTCCATCTGTGGTTTTTTTCTCACGGTTGCAGACCCCTCTCACTTCCACCATGATCCTTTTTTTCTTCTCCTCTCCATTTCTGTATAAATCTGACTTTTCATTTCCCTCGTTCATGTTCCAGCTCCCCCTCTCTCTGTGTCTCACAGTGGTACTGGAACATGCAGCAGGAACATGATGGATGATCACCTGTCACGGCTTGTTTATTATAATTCAGACAATCAATTACACATCCCTAATGCTGGTTGTCCCGCTGGATATTTACATGCTCGGCACAGACCAAAGTGAAAATGGAATCTCATTTGCCAAATGTCTTTCCGTGGGTACAGCATGATGATTACAGCCTGGTTGTTTCAACAGTTGTGTACGGCTGACAATGTCATCACTTACTGCTTGCCACAGGTCACATTGCTCTAAGGCATTATTTATTGTGTTAGGCAGGCGAAGGCTTTCAGGGGACAAAGACGCTGCTGAAGCCACTGTGCTCAAGGCAGGCGGGCAAGGCAGATCACACAGCAGGCACACAGTTTCAGCGCCCATCGCCTGCCTTTGCTTCCACCCGCGTGAATCCTTGTACCTTCCCCAGCTTCTTTTATGGATGACTGCCTGGCATTAAAGGGCTGGTGAGTTCTCACGTTGACAGGCAAGGCTCTGGCAGGGGGAGATGCTGTTCATGCAGTTAAATAATCCCAGGACAGCCTCTGATTTACTAAGAAGCAAAGGACTGCAGAAAAATGAGACAAGGGGGCAAGCAAAAAGGGCTTCTGTTTAGCTAGAATGCCATGCATAGTAGGGGCTGAACCTGCTGGGAAAGGGTTAAGTGGGTTTTACTAATTGAGTGGTAGGGTTCACTGGTGCATCTAGATAGAAAGGAGGTGCACAGTCTACAGAAAAGAGGATGTAGTGTATGGACTGAGCAGCCCATCCTGGGAAGGATTTGATCTGAAATAGCCAGAACTTCAGGAAAAGGGGGAAGGACTTAAATTTCACATTACCTGTGTCTATGAGCAGGTTTAAGAACACACAGGTTTCTGTAAACGTATGTTTTAGAAATCCTATATGCAGAATGCTTCAACAGCGATGCACAGACCCATACACGTGCAACATACATAATATGTAAAGGACATTTCCCCTCTCTTAACAGGGGAGAAAGGCAGGGAAGAAAGACACCTTTCCTGACTAGGAGCCAAGTTCCTAACACCTTCCTGTCAACTGGAGAGAAATACATGAGAACAGACCCACTAAATCATTTTGCTGACTTAGGCTTGCCATTCTCTCACACGGAAGTCAGCTGCTTCCCTCCACCTCTTTCTGCTCAACCCAGACAGACTGGTTTGGGTTTTGTACCTCAATTGTCTGCGCTCTAAAACACCCACAAACGAGTCATTCCTGGAAGACGCAGGTGGAAGATGGAGAGTAAACTCACCAGGCTGATTTTCTAATTGCTAGTCTCAGTTGTGGAGGTGGTTGAACCTTTTCAATATAGTCGTTAATCTGCCAGATTAACTACTTAGTTAAAATGGGTTTTAATATTCAACATCTAAATGGTATATCTGAAGATCTGTGAACACAAAAGCATTAGCATAATCTGTAGCAAAGCCATGACATTTATGACATATAAAATAACAACCTAGATTCAATAACAAGTTTCTACTCCTTCAATGAACTGGACTAACCTTAAAGAGGGATGGTCTGCTGTTCACAATAGTTATCACGGTGGAGAACAAGCAGTGAGTCTTCTCAGACAGTGAAATGGAGCAATACTGATAACACTTTCTAAGATCTTATGAGCCACCTACCAGTGTCCTGTGTGCACAAGGTCAGAGAACAGGCCCTTTATCCTTCCTCACAAAACAAGGGCAGAAGAAATTACTTCACTTTCAGATGTGAGCTATGCGCCCTGTGCGAACAGATGGATGAGATGTGGTTGCCTGTGACATCCACTGAAGTGGATGAATTGGGAAGACCCTCTAAAACCTCTGCTCTTACTGATGCCAGTTGTATATCCACGGGATAGGGTTCAGCAAGCCTGCCTATAGATCATGTCGGTTATTTATTCACACATTAACATCTCTGACATCTCTGCCTCAGCAGCACTGTGAGAAGTAATATTGGCTGCAAATCCCACTGAGTCAGCCCAAATCATGATAAAGCGTTCTCAATCTCTCTGCACCTATGTATACACACACTCATATGGACTGACCGTGGTGGTTTTGGTTTTAAATAACCTGTTTTTCAACAAAGGATCAGCACACTTAGTTCTGAGGCTACATAAGTCCTTCTTACACAGCAAAAGGTTTCCTGTGCTCCTGCGAGTTCTGTATGAGTTGGCATTAAAAAAGTCTGCTGAGGGAGGAGGAAGGATATGGAGCAATCAAGTGTGTAAGGAGTCACTGCTACCCGCGGAGGCAAATGTTATTTTGAAGCTGGCTGAAGTGAATCATATTGAACACTCAACCTCCTTTTTTTTTTTTTTTTGCTTGCTCCTGCCTTCAGAAAGATGCATTAGTCACAATTAGGAAGAGAAGTAAACAAATATTAGCTCTTATTGCTACGAAACCCTAATTGTATCAGACAGCCTGGGATCAGGAAGGCCACCTCTGCTGCATTTTAGGTGGTACATGAAGCTGTGCTGAAACTTCCTGAGGCAGTGCTGCATCATCTCCACCACCTGACTTCGTGCAATAGCAGGGCTATGAGGATCAGAATAGTGTGAGCTGTCTTCAGGAGCTTAGTGAAGTAAGCTCTCCAGACAGACTCTGTAAAACAAGGCATGTTCTGGCACACTTGTAGTGAGCATACAGCACCTCCCAAGCCCAGTGCTAACTGCAGACTGGCCTGAACAATGCAAGACTATTCACCAGCTGGCTGCTGTCTTAGGCAGCTAACCCTGATGACTCTCCTCCCTGGTTCTGAGCAAGGATAGGGAAGACACTCCCCAGCTTCAGTGCTTGCATTAGGACACACAAGGGTCCTTCTGAGCCAGATTCCTAACTCGGGCTGGAATTCGCTCTGCCTGGAATGGGAAGCACACCTTGCCTCTATGACAGGTAGAATACCTAAAGACAAATACACACTACAGAGGTCAGGGA
>NW_010416944.1:36116-38238 GCF_000710305.1 Buceros rhinoceros silvestris | reverse complement strand
GGGAAAGAGCTCTCAGGGAAGAGAAGGAGTTTCCTCATTCCCCTCCATCAACTACAAACTCGGGAGCTGCCACGAGACTCAATTCCAAACAGAAGTGCTGCCAGAAAATACAATCAAAGAACTTTTTCCTCCTAACCAGGCAAATGATAAAATTGTTACCCTGTGAAACTGTCCAATTCTCATGCTTACAAGGAAAGTTCCTTTCCCTGCTGCCCGCAACAACCTCACTGCAACTGGAATTTTAGTTTGCTTATTACAGTGGACTCAAATTACACCAGATGTTTAATTCCTCCTCACTCTAACTGGTATTTTGCTGTTCATGCAAGTCCCACTGTGTTTTACAAAACAGACTCATTTTTACATTATTTTTTCTTCTTAATTGTAGCATAGTAGTCCTGAAAAGATCTTTATCAACTCAGGTTTCGACTGTTAGACACTATATAATCATATGAAGAGGGACCACCTTTATATCAAAGAATTATAGGCAAAACAAACAATGCAGACAAAGGGCAGAAAACCAAGAGAGAGGCAGAGAGAGTTTACTTGTCCAAGGTCAAAAGCTGAGCTAGTAATACAATCTTCCTATTCTTATTCCATTACTCAAACCACTAAGCAGAAGTGTCTTCCTGGTCTCCTCCCCCACCAGTTCTTACCCACCCTCTAACCCCCCCACAACTCCACAGCGTGTAAACATCCTACAAATCACTAACACATGTGGAGAGGTCAAGTGCTACCCCATGCAAAGGATATGATGAACCTGTCTGGGAAATGTGACTCAAGATACTTATGAGACATCACATATTGTCACAGGACCGAAGTGTAAAAATGGTTCGGTTTGTTCTGTCAGGCTAATCTGGCAAGCGCTGAGCGTGCTCAGCTCCCGCTGAAAGAGGCTCTCGTTCCCTGCAGCACCCCAGCCCTGCAGCAGTTCTCTCCACATGATTGAGTACCTACAGACATTAACAACTTGGGCACACAACATATTGCTGAGATAAAGACCGTGTATCTGCTCCTTCTTTGTGAGCACGCTCCCCAGAGCACGTGATGGATGTCGTTTGATTCTAAGCGCCTCTATATCGAAGGAGCATCTTTCTCTTCACTGGTCACCAGAGGTAGTGGAGGGGACCCACTGTTTTGCCCACAGCATTCCTAGTCTTGCCTGAGTGCACTTTTTGACTGTTAAGGCAGGAGATCTGCTGAGTCAGGCAGCTGCCCCAGCTGCTCACCGGAAACACAGCTGTTATGCAAAAATAACCATGAAGGCAAGGACTCGCACTTTGTAGAGAAAACAAAACCACACTGACCCGCAAACCCAGCAGCGGGCTCCTGAAGCTATTCGATGAGATGCAGTCCTACTTCACGCACTTCTCTTATTCTGGGCCGGACTCTGTGCTGAGTGCCCTCCTGCTCTCCTTAGGCTGTGACCCGGTGACAGGACAGGAGCCAGAGCCACCTCCTCTCCTGATTTTGTTGAACCAAACCGGGGAACCTGAGCTCACTGTTTCATTAGGAACATGGCAGGGTGCCAGGAAGGTGGACAGCCAAAAAGCACAATCCCGCAGAGCAGCCCACTGCCTGGCTCAGGCTAGGGAACGGTATCAAACCAGTGCTGAAGGAGCTGCTGTTTCCTTGTGCCTGTGTCCATGCTGTCCCCAGTTGTGCAGTGGCACCTGTTCCTCTGAATGCGAGCACAAGCTGTTCCCTGGCACTCCAGCACATAGAGTCACGACTCTCAGATTCAGCAGCTACTTGGATAATGCCCCAGCTTCTTAAAGTGCTCCAGCCCCATTGCTGCTGCTTCGCTCAGTGTCACCCCGCACAGAAACAGCTCCATCAGGAGCTGAGAGAAGGCAAAAAGCAAAACACAGCAACAGAAAATGGGGGAAGCTGAGAGTCACGACTCTCAGATTCAGCAGCTACTTGGATAATGCCCCAGCTTCTTAAAGTGCTCCAGCCCCATTGCTGCTGCTTCGCTCAGTGTCACCCCGCACAGAAACAGCTCCATCAGGAGCTGAGAGAAGGCAAAAAGCAAAACACAGCAACAGAAAATGGGGGAAGCTGAGAGCCCATGAGACAAAAAGGAATTGGCTTGTTTAGGTAACCTAAGAACTGCAAGGGTCTG
>NW_010416944.1:31568-35960 GCF_000710305.1 Buceros rhinoceros silvestris | reverse complement strand
CTACACGACAGCATTTATCAAGGTTCCAGAAAGGGTAGCAACTACACAGAATTGCACAGCCCCCTCATCTGCCGGCCGGGTGAAGTGGGGGAGGGACAGTGGCTCGCTGGGGCTGTCTCTAAAAACCAACGCAGGCATTGCCCCCAGTTGGGTTTCTACATGGCATGTGGTGTAGATGCGCTAAACCCACCAAGCATCTCGGTTTCGAGGTAATAGATCTGCACAGACACCGCTCAAGCCCTGGGCACAGCACTCTCTGCCTCCAAACTGGCCGATTAAAGGTCAATTCTGAACAACCTTAATCTCATTTCACCTCTCCCCAGCCACTGAGAAGCGAGTTGCCCTTTCCCTCACCATAAGGCCAGGCTGCTACCTGGGGAATTTCACTTCGCAGTCCCCATACCTTAATTAATTAACAGATTAATTCAGAGGCCCAAACTGACAGACAAACAACAAATGTCCTGTGACAAGCCCCAGAAAGCATCACGTTAATGATCCCAGAAATCAAAGAGAAGAGGATAATTAAACGAAGGCTGGGGAGGAGGGAGTAGACAGGAGGCAAAAGAAAAAAAAGTTATAGCGGTCAGATCCAAAAAAGGCAGACAGCAGATATCAATTTGCATAATTCTGCGAACAACAATGGGTGCCCAGAAATTCTATTTAAAAGCTGTAATATTAATTTAATGGGGAAAGTAGCTAATACAATTCCCACAGAATTTTTCAATTAAATTAATATGATGGGCTTTAATGGATATCTTAAGCAGAGAGCATGATTAACAGAAATACTGCATAAATTACACTTACATATTTTATAAAAACTGGCACCCAACCTTGCCATGCAGGGGACCTTCTTCTCAACTCTGGCATCCAGTTGTAATTGTATTTGAAAGAATTTCCCTGCTCAGAGATGAACCATTTCCTCTTGGGATTTTTATCCTTCTCATAGTCTGGACTAGCAGCACTGTGATTCAAAAGAACCAGAAAGAACTGAAGGCAGGAATTGTCTTGGGGTGTTTTTTTTTTCCCCTGTTTGTACAGTTTCTAAGGAAACTGGGTCTGGTCTGTGCATAAGACTTCGGAGCTGCTGCAATACACCTAATATATTATTAACAGCAGCTTCCTGCAGGAGCAGCACACCCTTCTCTAGCTGAACAGTGGGGAGTGCTGCCGTAACGCACAGCCCAGCACTGGAGCAAGGAAGAATTTTAACACTATATCCCAACCCACAACAGCCCATCCCAACCACAGCCCCAGCAACATGAGCACAAAGGCAGAGGTTCTAAGGGTGGTAGAAAATTAATCCCAGCATCCAACTCCATTCCTCACAGAACAGTCTTAACTGACTTTCTGATACGCTTCCCCGCTTGCATAGTCCCAAACAAGCCCTGACTGTAAGGAAATCAGCTGGTAAGGCAATACCCCATCTCTGCTCGTATCACGAGTTCCCCTATCAACATCAGCTACCCCCCGTTACCACCCCCAGTCTGCAGAATTGTGCCCTGTCCCTGAACAGCAGCCTGGGGATCTAACATGGTGACCAGCTGCATACAGCGGTGTTTAATACCGTGTTAGTGAGCTGTTCCTAAGAATCACACTGTACTTCCTCCCCCTACTTTTTCCACTAGTGCGTAACAGGAAACACCCAGAGGTGTCTAGTTGCAAATGTGGCTACAAACGACAGTAATGACTTTGAAATCAGGCCAGGGCTGCAGCAGAAGATACGGTCTATGGGTGTGCAGGTGGGACGGGCACCACGGGCACTCAGCGCTGAGGGCTCAGCAGCAGCTCTGCGGTGTGCCAGAAGAACCACCACTGCTCTGGTGATTTCAGGTGGCTCAGAACTGTATTAATGAGTGAGTGTTGTCATACAACTACATGACAGGTTTTAGAATTCAGAATGCAGCAGCAGGAAGAGTTCTGGGGGAGGCTTTTGCAGCACAACACTTTTAGAAGCTGGGTATGTCATACATCAGATGAGCTCACCACAGTTGTACCCTTGATCTAATGTTTTTTTAGACAATACCCACACAGCAAGCTAAACTTTATCATAGAGATACCACATACATTTCATACTTCCTCCCACATAATCCACACGGATGTATTCAACAAGCTTTACAAATATTTGAATGAGAAGAGGATCCTGCAAACAAAATAGACCCTGGGTTTATTCTCAGCTTAACTGCTATACAAGCCTGTAGTCCCTCTGAGCAGTTACTAGACATAAAATTTCTGCAGTGGTGTCTTCTCAGCTCATTCTTAAGTTTTGGAAACCTGTGGGCCCAACTCTTCCATTTCTTAGCAATTAACCCTTTCTGAATAAAGTGAAAATGTGCATGCTTTAAACATCAGGACCCACTTCCCTTGAATTAAGCCTTCAAAAATGCTGACACGTCGCATTAGTGGCACTTTTCAGTATTAGAGACACAACAATCAGCTTTCTAATTTGTAAAATTAGTTCAGTAAAATTTTACTGATTTCATAGTCATGAATCCTAACAAATATTCCTCCACAGCTCTTGAAGATTGCTGGACAGCGGGTGTTAGTCAATATTAGGTGGTTTTTTTAGTGAATGCCATTTTTTTTTCTTGTGAAAATCCTGCCAGCAACTCCATGCTGTGATACCTGGGAAAAACAGCTTCCAATGAAGAAAAATTGCTTGTCACTTGCTGCTTCAAGATGCGAGATAGTTAAAGTTAAGCAGAAGCCATATTGCTGTGTTTTTTATTTCTTTCATAATACACAAATAAAGTACCCTGTGGAAATATGTGAGCTGAAGTGACAGGCATCTCCTGAATGCTTTTAATTGCTGCCAAAAATAGTCTGAAGCTTTCACCAAAGTTAATGCAGACAAAATTCCCCGGAAAGCATCAGTTCTATGTAAAAAGAAGTTAGCTATTTCATCAGTTAAAATAAAAACTGCAATTACACACTTCACCTTTCCTGAAAATCCCATTTTACCTTACAGCAGAGCGATACACAAATATAACACTGTCCTCACAGCAGTGGAGAAGGCAGGAAGCTCAGAATGCCATCTTACTTCTGTCACTATGTAGTAACATCACCCCCTGCCACTAGTAGGCAGATTTTAATCATCTCCTTTTCATTATTGTTACAATAGTGCCTAATAATGCCAGTCAAGGACTAGAATCTCATTTGCTAAACTCAGCATAAAAACAAAACGCTCCCAGCATGTTCGACAACAGTCATCTTTAAAACTGTGCCTTCAGAGCTTCTAAAGCCTCGCACCATTGATACAAACTCCAGCTGAGCTGGCAAAAGATTTGCTCCCCAGTTACAAAAAATCCATCTTCCCTCATTATAAATTTAATCAGTGGATGCTCCCCAGGCCAGACAAGAGGATGTCTCGTGGCCTGTGCAGTACAGTGCCAGCCACATACCAGAGCTTTGGCCAAGGACATCAGTACCGCTGTGACGGCTCATCTCACCAGCGTTCGCAGATCGCAGAGTGTATCTCATGCTGTAACTGGGCAGAACACAGTTTTCTTATCTCAAAACTTGCAATTACCTTTCTCTTCCTCTCCTCATTTATCATCAGCTCTCAAAGGATGCATTTTTTGATTGTTTCCCATTCTTTCCATGGAACAGAAAGAGACTAAGACATCCAGGTACTCAGGGCACTCATGTGGAAAATTGTCACTGCCTGCTCCAGACCTGCGACCTGACCTAGATCTTTGACAGCACAGGTGAATCCTCCCAGCGTGAGGCTGTTAGCATTATGAGATAACATTCTGGGACAGGTCTCTCTTGTTTCAGCTAGAAGGGTCTGGACCTGAGGGACTACCCTGACAGTGATCCCCAACCATGTTCTTGACAAAGACAACCCATGAACGGGAGTGTTCTGAACAAAATGGTTCAAAAAACCCCGCAACAGATCCCAAACAGCTCTAGCTTAAACCCTTTATTTCCCGAACACTGACAACTCCCGGACAACTCAATGAATTCGTAAGACGCACGGCATGCAGGATCAGGCTCCCTGCGGTTAAAATTACTATTTTTCCAGTTTTCTTTATTTAAGTTTTACTTCCCCAGCATCCAGAACAAACATACATCAGCATGAAAAGAACCCGTTAACTTGTGTAATGCCTTCCCCCTAAAACTACCATGATCTCACCACTTCCAAAGCCCAAAGGAAATTAAAGCACAGCTCAAGAGGACGGTGCTGAAGGACACAACTTAAAACCCAAGAAAGCTGGGAAATTTCTGCACGAAGGCTGCAAATCTGGGCTTGCAAAGGAAAGAAGCTTACAATGAGCTGTAATAAAATTATTCCAGTCTGTAACCTGAAAAGAGAAGGCCTGCCGTTCAGCAAACCGGAAATCCCACAATTTATAGATGACCCTGTTACAAAGCAAATGTTTTGGAACAAATCGT
>NW_010416944.1:23262-31466 GCF_000710305.1 Buceros rhinoceros silvestris | reverse complement strand
TCCCGAGCGCCTGTTTTCCACCGTTTTCTCTGCTGCACTTTCCCCTATAACACAAGGGCCAGAGCAGCACCCTCTGGCTGTCACTGGTAGTGGCACTCCTCTAGCCTACACCCTCCAACAGAAGATGAAGGGAGGAACCTAAGAAGGGACTCAGAGCCTGAAAACATCTCTGGGGTTTTTTCAGCTCTATCACTTAACATAACAAAAGGTATTAGCATCTCTCTATTAAATTTGCCTTTTTTTATTTCCATTGATCATTGTAACTGGAGTACAGTAACTTTTCCACTAAAAAAAATGTTTAGAAAAGCTTGTGCGTAGGTGTGTGATGTGCAGAACTTCTGTCCTCGGCCAATGTTAAATTGCACATACTCATGGTACATATGACAAAGGTGACCACACCAAGTGAAAAAGAAAAATCAATTAAAGCAACCTTATCAGCTTCCCTAATTTTCTCATGCTCATTCTGTATCAAAGTCCAAAAGACACTGGCAAGACAGCAGGTACCAAAGAAAAAGGGGGAGGTCTCCTCAGTAACCATGGCAGTCAGGAAGGAGAAATGCAGCTGGATACCAGCCTAACTAAGAAAGGGAAAGGCGGAGGAGCACACCTGCCCTCTTATTTCCACCACATCCCTTTCAGTCCTTTGGCAGCAAGACACACGAAATGCTGGTTCAGGCCATGAAATGCGTCCCACTCAGCCTTTGGTGCCCATGTCCCCGCTCTAGTGAGATCAGCATCACCCAGAGCTTTGCAGGACAGTTGGAGGAGCACTCCAGTACTGCAAAGGGCCTTGTCCCAAAAAGCCTGGCTTGGGAACATCTCCTTCCTCACTCCTCTCGACTCAGCAGCTCGCGGGGCAGCCAGATCTTCCCTGCTGATACAGCGAGCACATGTCCACACTTGTTTGAAGTAACAGGGTCACACAGCAGAGACTCTCTGGTTATCTGTGATTTAGGTGTGCCAAGAGGGCCGGGCTCAGCTAAGCCTGAGAGAGCAAAGCATGTGCTCCCAAAGACAGCATTCACTGTCCAGCCTGACCTAAGGATTTATCTCCTGACAGTACGGAAACCATCCATCAGAGAGAATCTTTCTTTTTTGTTCCTTCTCTTTCTCTCATCCTATCCCAGGACTGTTTAAAGAAACACAGAGAATTTAAAAGAAAAATCATTCTTCTGCTGCAGCTATCAAATTGTCTGGATTCCTACAGATTTTAAAGAGCAGATATTGGATGTATCTCTCCTCAGCAAATTTACTCTGTAGCATAAAGCATTCCCCACAGGAAGTCTGTGAGGCTCAATCACCATGACACCGTCAAGGGAAATTTAGACAGTCAAGGAAAATTTAGACTGATGTTTGAGAAGCCAGGACAAAAAGGATCAGCCCCTTGCAGGATGAAGAAAAGGTGCCTCAGCTAAAGTGGGGCTGGCAGAGCAGCGCTGAAATACTCTTCAGATATGCAATTACTGTTATCCCAAGGGGGTTTGCTTTTGTGTTGTTGTTTTTTTAAAACCCTTCTCCAGAGTCAACAATTTGCCTGAATCACTGCTTATTCATTTCATCCTGATGACTTCTGAAGGTACCTAATGAGGCACTTTGAAGTTTGCCTGAAAACAAAACAAACAAAAAAAACCCAGCACCCTCAAAAAGCAACCACCCTGGAATGATGTTAAATCTTTCTCCTGAAAATATAATCTTCAGGATTACAGCTTGGCTTTGTTTTAACACTGTGCTGTCTTTGGAATACTACGCTGAAGTATCTTAGGAATCAGCATCCAAAATGTGGCACCTACGACACAATTATGCAGCTTGACTGACTGTATGTAGAGGGAGGGCTGGGCCTGAGATTTACAATCTGAGATGAGCACTTTGTCATTTCAGGTTTTGTTCAGAACAATGTCTTAGCCTGGTGCATTCTCAAAACACTGCATCACTTACAGCGAGGCCAATCTGGAGTCACTCGTGTTCTTCAGCAGAAAGCTTTGCATTTACAGTAGTTCGAGTGTATACCTGGCCTCACATCACTTAGCCAAGCCCACATATGAACGCTTCTAAAGCAAACACAATTAAGAACATTATTTAACTTTGTTCCCTGTCTCCCTACTGAATACCCCTCAACAAAGACACATTCTTTTAAGTTTTGGGGTTTTTTTAAGAAGAAATCAAAGACATGGAAGATCTCTGGAGACGTGGCCAGTCTCTGCTGAGACTGTGGCATGCCAGATCAACCAGTTTGTGATTAGTGCCATCAGCTGAAGAATTTCTATCTTCATTTAAACAACAACAAATAAAAGATTTTTTGAAGAAAGTTATCAACATTTTGTTATTCAGAAACATTTGAGCTGTCTTGTGATGGGCGCAGTTGTACTGTGAGCTAGTTTGTCCTGAAGGGAGGCTGCAGGCTTCAGCCAGCTTATTCAGTCATCTGTGCAGAGATTGATAATGTAGATGTGAGAGGCTGGAACTGCCAGCCCGTCTGAACACCGACAGCTGTGGACAGACTTCCACAGCAGCTCAGCTCCCGCATAGAAAAGGCCACCAGTTAAAACCTCATTGGCACATAAGAGCCCATCAGCACAGTGGTGTGGAGCAATCTCTGAAACGCAGCCCCGCAGTGAGCGTGCAGAGGTGGCCAGGCTGCACGGAGGGAATCCCATTCGGAGCACCGTGTGGTACTGGCCATCAGCGCACCTGTCACAAGAGGAGTCTGGTTTTCCACCTGTTTCCTTAAAGCCAGATTCTAGGAAGGAAGTGAATTTTGGCACTAAGAGTGACCACAGTGTTTCAAAATACGGGCAGCAATGGTAACAACTTCTCTCACCACCTCCCTACCTTTTTCTTTCTGCAACCCCACACAGAAGGGAAGCTTGTAAATCTTCCTGAACCACACATTCTGCTGTTTGAAGTGATTGAAGTTTGATGGCAGCAAGAACAGAGCTGATGGTGGGACACTCTCCACACAGCACCTCAAAGCGTGTCCAGTCTGACACATGGACAGGATTAAATTTCATTTAGGTTCCTATTGCTGACACTTCCACCCTTCTATCAGGCAAGTGTTTGGAATGGTCCCTCTTTGGCAGCATCTTCTCTTGCTGAAGTTTAAGACCAAAATTTCTGGATTCTTGTCTCGCACTTCCTAACTGAAAGGTTCACTTCAGGACAGGTCTCATACACCAGCTGACCAGTTAGCTTGCCAGGAACTGGGAGTTTTAGTCAGGGCTGTCTGGTTTGTGCAAGCACCACAGATAACTAGTGAGTCACATAATGGAGCTTCAGTGCTTGAAGGCAAGGAGGGCACAGCAAGCCACACCTTTGACATTTTGCCCAAACCTCTCTGCTACTGACACCTAGCTGTGCAGCTGCTGCTTGGAAAGGTTTTCATAACTTCATGATGCGCCACCCTAGTATTTGAGACAGCCTGTACCTAAACAGCACGCACCCTTCGCTCCCCAATGGCAAACTCCTCATGACAACCTGCAGCCACTACTCACTGTCACGGTTCTCTCCGTATTTGTCAGCCCTGAGGAAGCTGTACAGCATTAGGCGCAAATCTTGTTGTAACTAAAGCATCTTTCAAAATATATGGGCCATATTACTGAGAGATGGAATAGGGACAAATGAAAAAAATCCTAAATAATTGTTTGCAAATGTGCACAAAAGATAAGTCGATTTATGACAGCTCTCTCACCTGAAAGTAGCATTTTGGGGAGAGAAAAGTTGTTTCTTCTTCAAGGCCTTGCTTTTCAAACACATAAATATAAGCTACTAATTTGTTATTCTTATGTTGATAAGTAATAAAACAACCTATCAGTTTATTTATGTGCTTTAGATAGCAATTTTTGCTCCAACAGTCTGCTAGAGAAGTAGCTATTTCATCTTCACCGCTGTTAGAACCTGTTCTAATACACACATAGACTGAACTCTCCCTTGGGAGTTTTGTTCCTATTTAATCTTAGATTAGAAAGAAGCTTTTTAACAAGTAGTTCTGAACTAAAACCATATGTCTATTCTTTGCATATTTAAAACAGAGCAACTGGTAACACTCAGCACACTGCAAAGCAACTTCAGTGACAAGAACAATTGCACCAAGACCACTACGAAACACAGCACACCACTGCATTATCAACTAAGAAACCAGAGAATAATATTCTCACGATTGGGAAAAGATGTACCCTGAGCCCTGCTTAAGTCCACAGCGATGATGGGGTTTGGTGACCAAGCAAGTAAGTCTACTTTCAAGAGGGGTAAAGTGTAAAGGAGAGAGAACAGGTAGGTAGTGAATTCAGTTGCTACATTTTTGAAGCAGCTACCATTTAACGATCTATTCTAGTCAGAAGCAGCTAAATAGCAGGCTTTAGATCCAAGAAACTACAGCATTCATAGAGGAAATTCATATTTCAGTTGGGTTATCGCAATAAATAATAAATGGGAACTTAAGAAGCTGACTGTACTGTGAAAGCCCAAGTCAGAGATGACACAGAAATGAGTGAATAAGGGTGAAAAAACTCATCCAATTGTTGGTTTAAGCTCTGGAAACAGCAGGCATGTTGACTTCAAACCTTAAAAAAAGAAGTCTGATTGAACTGTATTATGAAGAGATACCAAACTGGTTCTTCTCTTCTTCCCAGTAACACCTATTCGGTTTGATACCTCTGCTGCTACTTTTTACGTGTAATGAAGTGGCGAAAGAATACAACCCATCAACCTAAAAAGATGCGAGTAACCAACAGTATCTTCTGGAAATATTAATAAAACCTAGATCTGCATAAAATCATGGCCTTCAAACATTTTCTCCGGTAAAAGATAAAATTAAAATAGTCTTACTTCCCCCCCAGCCTGTGTTAAGAAAGCAAGAATCCTCAGGGATGAAGGAACACGCTTGGCTCAGCATGGAGTACCTTCTCAACTACGTAGTGAACGCCACTGATAGGCGGGAAACTCCTTATACCTGATGAGGCACTTGCAGAGGGGTTCTTGGTAGGACCCCAGCACTGGTCAGATTGGTTCTTGAGATTTTGTGAGAGATTCATATATACATGAAATATGTCTTGAGTCAAAACCCATACTCAAATCTTCACAAGGCTCCCCTGTCAGCAGAACCTGAGTTCTCAGATGCTCTATTTCTCACATTTTCCTTTAGTGTAGCTGAGAGAAGACTCCCAAAGATCCCCATGTACAGCTGCATGGCAACTACAGCGTCCTGTTTATACCGGACGTAGACAAACTCTGACCCAGCAACATCCATATAAAGTGGTACATACTTCAACGAGACTATTAAAATAAACACAAATGCACCCAACAATGACATCCTTAATTCCACGCCACTGGAAACTCAACTTCACTTGCACCTCTGCTAGTGACTGAGAACTTGCAGATACTTTCATCAGTCACAAAAAATGTGCACGATGTCTTTCTTCATGCATTTTGTTGGCACTGTCTTCAAGATAACTGAATGTATTTGGCCTTATTTTCACCCACAGCTGCACCAATTTAAGTAAAGAGTGACTTCAAACCCATTTAGTCAACTGCTGGCAGAGGTCTGTGAGAGCTGTTTGTTTTCGTTAGCTAACAGGGACTGGGAATTCACAGTAAACCAAAGCTGAACATGAGTAAGACCCTCTTAAATGGAAATAAACTTGTCTGCACTGTGAATGCTTAAGCTAGTTTAAAATCCTGCTCCGGATCAATCAGCCTCTCTTTTCCATCTAATTGCATCTTTTTGCTTGTCAAATGCAAGGAGATTTTGTGGGTTGGTAAAAATGCTGTGGAGCAGTTCTGAGACAACTGCAGGCCACTAGACACCTGGGGGGAAAAGATCTGTTAAGTACCCAAAAAAACAAACTAACCTTTGTGTTCTGTTTAAAAGAAAAAACATTTATAAACCGTAGATGAACCTCTTATCTGGTAAATTTCAAAATGCAGGAACTGGCTTGGGAAACAGCAGAGCAGGGGAGGAAGGCATTATAAATCATCTACTAGAAGAAATATAGGCCCTGAGTCCATCTCATTCTTGCTGGGCAGAGCACAAACAAGTTTGACTATTGAGTAATGCCAATTTTTTTTTTTTTTTTACTCTGATACAGGCAATCACCACTGCATGTACTACATCAATCTAGTATCACCGGAGCGGAGTTGCAAGAGAAAGGGGGGACAGAGGGAGGGAGAAAGCAAGAAGCTGCCAGCTTTGGGCTGCAGCTCAGCCAAAGCTTGATTGCAGGTATAAACATTACACGCTGTATCAGCAAAGCTGCGGAGAGCGAGCCATAAACCTCCCAGGAGGGGCTTCACAGGGAAGGCTGACAACGCAAGTTCAGAGTCGATATGTTACTTGGAGACATCCTGAGCAGCTAAAAATACACGGCAGCATTTAGGAAGAAAGCAAAAGGGAAATATCTTCCTCTTTTCAGGGCGAAGGTCTGGGGCAGGGGGGAGGAAGGTAAACAAGCATTATCAAAAAACAACAAAGAACATCTAGCTTGGGGAAATCCTACCCGTGAGATGGAGGCAGGTAAGCCACCCAGACTGCCAGTCGTAGCAGGAAGATCCTGATGCCTGAAATGACTTTAAATGTGGGAAAGGCTGTAGCCAGAGGCTTGCTCTAATCATCATGGCACTATCACCTTTAATAACTTGTCTCTGCTTGAGCAGATCCAGCACACACATAGCAGCTATTAAAACCAATTTGCTTTCATTAATAGAATTTCCACATTCCTCCTCTGCATGTATCCCAATGTCCTCTGTAAACAAACACTGAGCTTTACCATGAGAACTGACAGCAGAAAAATATCCCCATTTTATGCTGGCTTACGTTTCGCCATGCCATATTCCTCCCACAAGCTGTCAATATTTTGCTGAGACCCACAGTATGAGTATGTTACTGGGCAGAAAAGAGCAAAGCAGTTACGAAGGCAGGAACTTCAAAGTGGCTTTTAAAACCATGGCCACATTTTCAAACAATTCTCCTCTCAGTAGGACCCATTCGGAAAAAAACTGTTGGCAATAGGAAGGTTCTGCAAGCAGCCTGTGTAACCTCAAAAGCCTGCCCTAGAGAGGGGGCCTAGTCCTAACTTGGCACAGAACCAGGAATATTCTATAACAGAAGGAATAAGTGCAGAGTGTTCACTGCTGCTAGTAATGGAGGAGCCAGAGGAAACCCACCTTGACTTCCAGATTCCATTCTGAATCTGCAGGAGAGCACCTAGGGTTTTTTTTTAACCTGTAAACCAAGGGAAGCTGATCCGCAGTCACTGAAACAAACCGGGAATCTACAATGCTAACTATCTACCAAGATACAGATAACAAAATGCAAACTGTTAATTTCCAAAGGACAAAAGTTCAATCATTCATTAAAACAAGAAAGGTAGAAGGATCAGCCGACGTTAGTTATAAAGGGTTAAATTGCCTGTCGTGTCAGACACTCTTTAGAAAAGCACTTCCAGTTCTATCTGATTAAACAGGAGCTACACTTTCTAATCTTCCAGCTCTAATGCCAATATAGTACGAAGTTGTCCCAAGGAATCTTCCTTCTAAAACCTGTCCATTCGGGGAACTCAGGTCAGGACTCCCAAAAGCTTTTTTCCCCGTTAGCTGAATGAGGGATCGGTAAAGGCGGGGCAGATGTCACCACTGGCTTTTTGTATTTGATGTGTGCAAATATCTCGGAATGATATTGTGAGAATAGATCTTGATTATACCTAACAATCAAGCGAGAACATGTAAATTCAGACTAAATTATCTGCAGTTTCAAAAGATCCTACGATGTAGGATGAAGGTACCGAATACTCAGGCTACAAACATAACCAGGCAAAGGCAGTTAGTAATTCCACTGCACAGAGATTCTGCAATGCTGTAACTACTACAAAGAGACAAACTGTCATCTTGATATAAAACGTAATTTAGAACGTGGCTCATGTTGTAACATTGTCCTTGAAATAAGTTTAGAGTAGTTCCTAGTGTCAGGAGGAGTTGCTGCCTCTGCTGCAGGTGTTATGTGACCCTGAATAAATTACTCCAACTTGCAGTTTATCAGCTTATACCATAAGGATGACATACATCTCAAAGGTGTTTAAAGAATTAACTCCTTAATGTTTGTAAAATGATTTGAGATCCCTCCATAGACCGTGCTGTAGAAGGGCAGACGTAGTACTGCTGTCATTGTGGCTTTCAATAGATTTTAACGATGATAAGGAAAGCTCCTGCAGGAATGA
>NW_010416944.1:19597-23184 GCF_000710305.1 Buceros rhinoceros silvestris | reverse complement strand
AGGAATGCACTGCAAGGAAACTTAATGCGGCTGTTAATCCTGGAAGGCTCTGATTTGCAGAATGAAGTCCGGAATGTGCAGAGTTGAGCTGTGAATAAAAACGACCTTTTACACACATTCTCAAACTTTTACTACTGTGAAACTATGGAGCACCGCATATATTCCAAGAGTAACAGGAGTATTCATGTTCCCAGCGGGCCACTCCACCCATTCGCCAGGCTCCGAAACCAGGCAAAAAGAGTCCCAGTCAAGCAAGAAGAGGTGAAGTGGCAAGCGAGGCTAAGGAAGGACCCAGAATCTGGAGTGTAGAGGTCCATGCAGAACAAGACTGGGATGTCTTAGCAGAGGAAGCATGTGTAATAGTTAGTGAAAGGTGAGAGGCTTCCTTTTTCAGAAGCAATAAACTTAATGAAGATCCAACCTGTCAATCTGAACATGCATCTATCCTCACCCTTTCTCCTTCCTGCCTGTATCATTTCCTGGGGGAAGATTTCAGTCCTTGTTCACCTCTGTTGTGATTCCCTTGAAGTCTCAGCTGTTCCAGGGAAAATAAATAGGTCTTAAAATTAATTATCAATTAAAACGAGGTTAATCAGCACCAAGCTCGTCATCTATTATCCCCATAAGTGAGACAATCCCATCCTCCTGCAAAACCCCTACAAGGAACAAGGCCAATAAGACTCAGCAACAAAGCCTGGTCCCTGGTGACCTTTGCTATGTTTAGGAAGAACAGCTAAAATAAGCTCTAATCCTCAGCCAGGCCAAACACTGCTGAGAACAACTATATTTAACCCTTCTGATGCACTGGGTATGCAAAGTGTCTGGACAGCAGAACATGTTTATTATCCCGTACCCCTGGTTGCTATGTTAGTTAAGAGTATATTCACTGGACAAGGCTTTCCACTAGCCTAGCATGGAGGCAGTTAACTTCTCCAAAGCTCGCAGCCAGGACATCAGAACATGCCATACTCCTGATTTTTCAGTCCTAATGGGATATGTTGGTTTATACAAATACTTGCACAAGGCCTTTGTTTCCAATGCCCTCCACATGTACCATGGTGATCTCCCCAATCACACAAACAGGACTACGCAGAAGTAGAGAGTCTGACTACGCTTACCTGCAATTTTAAATTGTTGGAGAAGCAAGAAATCTCGCTGCTGACACATGTGATCTATGAAATATAACACTTTTCCAGACACAGACCAGATCTACAGCATGCCTGAGTGTTGGCCTTTATATCCAAGAAATCTTTTAAGGAACAACTTCATTTTTACCCATCAGTCTGCATATCTGTGAAGTGGGAAAGTATTTAGCAAAGAAAAAGAATTATATAATTAAAAAGAAAGAAAAAAAATCTATGAGTGCAAGATACACCTGTGTCTCAGGATTCAGATTTACACCGATTTCTATAAAGCAGGGGATAGGCAGAGACATGTGACAGGATGTGCAGTGCTGCTCCAGCAGCATCCCTGTCTAAAAATCCCTGTGAGTCCCCAAAGGACTTAAACGCTTGCTGCAAACACGGAGAAGGAGACTTTCAGAGGCACAAGTAAGAGTTCAAAGAACTCGAATCCCACTGAGTTAAAAAGGCGACAGGAGCACCTTGTTCCCCTTCTCATGGTTAAAATCTCCCAGCATCAGTTTTGGACCTCGGACCTTTAACACTGGATTAGAAAAGAACTGATTTTTCTGAAACTGGGCATCGCCTGCATTCTAAATCTTCAAACAGAACAGAAAGATGTGCCCCCCTTCTTTAGCATCTCTTTGACCTCTATTTTCATCTGGCTTTTTCTGTTCCTATTTTGAAACAATTCAGTAGCAAGTGTATGTGCACATGCACTAAACTTTACTCTCAAAATACATATTTAAAATAAAACTCAACACAACAAACCACAAGAACAATTTGTTCCGATCTGCTTCTGCAAGTTGTTAAGGGGGAAGCTCGGCTGTCACTGCCCTAATGGGCTTTATGCAAAGAGCTTCCTGCCAAGAACTGCACAGAGCTCCAGCCGTTGCCTTTGCTCAGGGTCTCAGATGGAGTTTGATCTTGATGATCTGGAGAACAGCATACCAGAGGATGAAAAGGCTGTAGGTTCTCAGAGGGGAAAACCTCGATGCTCAGCTATGCAAAGGTGGGCCTGGCCCCTGGCTGTGAATAGGAGATGCTACAGGGAAGCCCTTGCAGGGCTTTACAGCACAGAGATTCAGGAGAGCCCAGGATATCAGCATCAATCCCACAGGCAGGTTACTCAGCTGACACATTGCCATCTAAGACCAGTTCATGGAAGAGTTTTGCCTGGGCCTCAGTGGGACATGGAAAGCATGTTTTTTCATTAATTTATGCTGAAGATCCTCTAGTTTTACAGTTCTTTCACCACATAGCTGCTGTCACAGCAAGTGGGCCCCACCTGGCTGTCTCATTGCTACTTTGGAGAGCAGGCCTCGTAAAATTACACGGTAAAAGCTAATTTAGCAGCTCTTGTAGGAGAGCCGTGAGATATGGAAACAGGTCCACATTGGAGGGTAATCTGCTCAATATCCGCAAACAGACGTTACATTCATTACCTTTTGGGCACCCAGAATTGGACCTTAAAATCTGCTTCAGAGGAGACACATACAACCGCCTTCTAAAGATCGCAGCTAACCACGCTGCTCTGAGAAGCACAAGGGCTGGGAGGCAGATGTGTGCTCTTGGAATCCCACTGTGACTTGGATTTCTGTATCCAGTTACTGTCTCAACAAAGACATTTGTAAAACGAAGCTGTCTTCGCCCTCCCCCTTCCCTCTTGCTGCATTACTGGTATCTATTTTTGGTTGTTTTTTTTTTAAGTGTTCCACTTAGAACATTTCGCTGTGTCCTTTGCCACAGCGCTTGAGACCTCTGCACTCAGGCAGCGTGTACCTGACTTCTTTCACGGAAAGCTGGAATCAGAAAGGGGTTCTCCTTGACTTACAAATTCCAGTCTTTTAAGTCTTAGTAAACTGAGTAAAAGCAGTGGAGAAAACCCCTGCTGATGTTGATGCTTATATTTTGTGTAATCTTTTGTTCATACCAAATATTACATTGCTTTATTTATTCTAGTCTAGTTAAAACAGTAACGTTCCTACTCACCTATGCATGTGTGCATGTACACAGAATAACCAAGATTTATGTTAACAACAGTTCCTGAACAGAAACAGTCGATTACACTTCAGTACCAGTACACCAGCATTTACAGTACAGACTGGATACACCTATAACTATTTTATAAGGAAAATCACACCCTTATTCAGTCAGTTTTACACACTGAAAACCTCCGCGCAGACAAAGCCAGGGAGCAGAAGGGAGTCGAGGGACCCTGCTCATCTGCCTGGGCTTTGTGCTGGCCGTGGCCGGGCTGAGGGATTCCCTCTAGTGATGCAGTTTGCCCATCCCTAGAAACACACTTCTGCATCCCGGGGGGCTTTTGAGGTCTCTGGACAAAACAGCAGCTTGTGGCCTAAGCGAGGCAAAGTTAACAGCATCTGTGATGATACCACCACACCCTCTGCATTTTTGGGAAGAGGGACTGTGCCTATGCCACTTGGCTGCCCTGAGTCCTGCTCT
>NW_010416944.1:0-19487 GCF_000710305.1 Buceros rhinoceros silvestris | reverse complement strand
CTTCCGACAGGACCATGGGGACCGGAGCTGGCAGGCTGCAGGAGGAGCCTTGCATAGGGCACCCATCAGAAGGAGGCTCTGTGACAGCTACCTCACACAAAAAAGAGAGACTGAGGGAAGCGTGGCCTGAGTCCTTTCAACCTGCATTTACTGGCTGTCTCTGACAAAAAGTTTGTGTGGGAGGATGGATTTTAAAGATAGGTCTCTAACGGGTAGAAATTTTAAGTACAGGGAGAAAGCTGTAGACAAGAGAGAGGAAGCAGAGACCCCGTGCTTGAGTGGTCAGTGGGGCACAGGCTCTACCTTCAAATCAGTCCGTAGTCACTGGGAAACAAGGCTGTAATTTCTATTTGTTTATCATGCCGCTAACTTCCATCAGACAATGATAATCACATGCCCTGACAACTGCCAGTCTAAGGACTTGGCTCCTGTCGAAACCTATTTTCCTGCTTCTCATGAACCCCAGCATCAAACCCTTCACCTGGGCCTGGAAAAGCTGTAGCAATTAGGACAAGCCTCTCATCATTGTGCAGCACAGAATGCAAGCGACAGTGATATACGATGGGAAGCGAGTGTGAAGCACACTCCAGAGACTTTTTGCAGCACACTGACATCTGTGAGGATGCTGCCATTTCCCAGCAGCTCAGCAGGTATTCTTCATCAAAGTCCCCTAAGGATACCTAGGTGTTGCTGTCAGTACCAATATCAGGAAACCCTAATTTCTTCTAATTGTTAAGGACCACAGGGTACTTGCCATACTGGAAGGGCTTACCCAGGTAAACCTGGCCAAATTACACTTAGTGTACCTATCTTCACATTCAGCTGGATATTTTCTTCTCAGGAGGTTTTAGAGAAGCTTACAAGAGCCAGGACCAAGGGGGATGGAGTGTGCTCTTGTATTGATTGGATCAGCTCCATCGCAATCATCCGATTCCACAAGAGGTCACTAACAATCTGTGCCCTGCGCCTCTGCCAGGACACAGCAGAGAGCGGCCGCTGCCTCCTCGCTGGCACCCAAAGAAGCACCATGGTGCCAGACACAAACCAGAAGATCATTTCCTGAAAGGCAAGCTATAGCCAAGCGCCCAGCTGCACCGCCTTCAAAATGTACGAAAACATGTCGTATTAGAAACATTCTGTGGAAGATGGAAATTAAAGCTCATCTACCCACTAACTAGAATTAAGTCCATTCTAAGATGCTACAGCCAAAGGACAAACGTACCCACAGACTTGCATTGAAATAACCGTCATGACAAATCAAAATAGATTTTTGTTAATTCTGTTCAACGTGTAAGTAGACAAGCTCTTGCTTTTGGAACCACAGCAGAAGAAACAAATTAAACTCACCTCCAAATTAGGTCAGTGGTAAATAGGTTGCTGTGCTCAGGATCCCACTAAACCAGGAGATCTGAAATCCATCACGTGAACTCTCTTACATCATACAAATAACAGCAAGAAACTTGGTGACATTCATCATTTTCTTTTAAAACGTCAAACAAGAGTGCAAGACTGATGGCCCGGCAACACTACTGCTGCTGCTGTCAGCAACCCATTTAATCACTGGAGATGTTAATTCTAAATGGAGACCAGGACATTATTAATTTTGATTACATCATTGGTTTTTCTCAGTCAAATTGTGCACTGCCCAGGTTTACAAATAAGTGCTTTTATCTGATATTGTCTCCCTCCATCCTGAGTCTTCTCTGCCACTTACCCTTTTGCTTAGCCTGTGTATTATTCAGCTGAGATTTGAAAAGCTAAAGCCCTGTCTGCTCCGACACTAAGAGCCAACAATACATTTCATTTTGAATAGCCATTTGCGCTCGATTCGGTTAAGATTCATTCTGCCCATAGATAATATTCACAGCATGCTAGTGCCATCATCACCTTCTTCCCCCTAGACACTGGTGTGTTTCAGTGACCCTATCAAACATGAAATACTGCTAGTCTTGACATCTTCTATGCTTGTCCTTCCAGGTCTTTTGATCCTCCACCATTTACACAGCTTTCTGACTTTAACACCAGTAATCCAAGCTAAGCTGTAGCGCAAGCCAGTAGGGAAAATAGCTCCAGACCTTGTATAATACGAATAAGAATTATTTGGTATCTTAGCTGTTCAGCAGCTTGTATGAAAGCAAAAAAAAACATTATTTGAGGCATAGCAGGCAATTCCTTTCAGGAGACAGGTTGTGAGTTACTGCCAGTGAAATGATAACTCTTCTTTAAGGGCCAGCAGCTCTTTTCAGGACCTTCCCACCCCTCTCCACCCTCCATGAAATGGATTTTCAAACAGAAGATGTAAAAAACCAATAATATGTCTGGCTTTTATGAGTAAAATTATCCTCCAACATAAACACACAGATATGCTAAACACAAGTTAGCAGCCAGAAGGGATGAAAAACAAAGAATTAAAATAAAAGCAAATGGGAAAATGGGAAACTAGCAAATATAACTTTTAAAATAGCTCCCGTGGTGATTGCAGGGCTTGAAAACCACTTGAGTACAGCCAGAATGTTTATCACCGCTGAAGAAGCAATCTTGTGAAACTCAGGTCTGGTAGATTTTTAATTGCAGATCACTGAGTTTTTTTAAATACCAGTTCAGTAATTAAGTCCGGTTGTTTTATGCAGGAGCAGATTAAGAGCATTTCCACACTTGCTGCTTTGCTTCTAAGGCCGGAAGAACAACGCTGTTAAAAACAGGTGCTAGTGCAACAATCCTCCTAGATTTTACTTGGACTTAAAAATTTATATCTGTTTATGTTAATATTATGTTAATAATTTCTCCGTTTTGCTAAAGACACATAAAATTTACACGTGATTTCCCATCACACATCAATGTGTGGAAGTGGTCCCAAGGCTGAAACTCCGTGTAATTGCCTTTGCGGCACAGCTCATCCTTCTTACTCAGGTACTATAACTAATTTATTACATGTGTCTTACATCTGAGCTTGTCAGCACTTAATTATATCCTAGAGAACTGGCTCATCTGTCCTGACAAACTACTGCTCTCCGTGTTGCTGTTCTTGTCAGGACATTGAACGTGAAGCTTAACATTACACAACCAGTAACACCACAGCAACCCCGCTCAGGAGGGACTGCAGCCCCCGGTGAGCCCGGGCTGTGCCACCTAAACGGAGCCAGGGGCTTGGCCTCTGCAGCTACCTTCAGCCTCCCAGCAGCAGAGCCAGGACCTGAGCCCTCGGTTTGGCCGCTCGGCGAGCCAGGCAAACTCACCCCAACCGCCAGCCCGGAAACTGCACTCACACAGGTACTTCCACACATCGGCTCTCATGTGGTCCATTTTGCACAATTATTATGGTTTGTCTTGTTTAACCTTTTCAACAGTAACTATTTTACTTCGTATTTGGCAGAGTTTTGTTTTTGTACTATGTAGAGAGTCAATCTGTTCTCTAGAAATGATTCAGTTTAAATTATACAAAGTAAAGCACTCAGACCAGAGCAGAACTACTTAAATTATTGAACGCTAAGTATATTTTCTTTCACTCTTTTTTTAAAAAACATTTAGTAATGAAGTTTTTAACAACGTCATGCCGCTGCTGCTAGGGACACTCGATTTTTGCATTTTCATAACAAACAGACCCACCCTTTGCTCGAAGAGCTGCTCCCTGTAATGCCACATTTGCTATGCCCCTCTCTTCCACGGAAGCATTGAGACTGTAGGAGGATCTGTCTGTTTGGGTTTGGAGGCGGTACCTACTGGGAAAAGACAGAAGTGGACATTCCTCCTTTGTGAACTTCTCTAGGCAGGCCACATATGCGCAGGAGCAGACACAAGAACCTGCTTTGTCACAAACTTCTATACACGCAGCAGCACTGACACTTTGAATAGCTCGCTCAGCCTGCAAGGGGCTTAGAGAAAGCATTTCTGGGTAGTTTAATGTCTACGCCAATAAAGCCATTGGTTGAGCTGGTCTTTCTGATGCTTTGTTTGCCTTGGAACACACTTTTACTACATGCAGCCGTGTATCTTTGAAGGCAGCAGAGCTTTCGGATTGGCACAGTTACAGTGCTGGGTGAATTGTAACACCCTGGAAAATCCCTTCTAAATGCCAGACAAGGACTTGGAACACAGCCAGGCATTTGCAGCAGGCACAGCAAAACAGCTTTTGGAGTTTAGCCTCCGTACTATGCAGCCACTTAAAACGGTATAGACACGTTCAGTAAAGCTAAGAGCACTTCAAGGCAAGCAGCATAAAATAAACCGGGACACTGGATTAACTGGTGTAAGATTCTGTATGAGGGAAATGATGTGCCTGCCTGCGGGGGGAACAGAGGAGGGGGAGGTCGCTTAGGAAGCTATGCCTCAGGTTCATAATAAACACACTTAGCAGTTCTTCCGCAGGGGCTGGATAGGGATTTCTGGAGAAAGACTTTTTAACTAGGAGAAGTTCCAGCTGTTTGCAGGGACTAACGGTCTCAGTACCCAAGTGCTAATGGATAACGAGAGCAGATCTCATTCCCCAACTGCTGCCTCTCCTGCTTGTGAGAGCCCTCCTTTCTGGCTGCTCAACAGAGGAGCTGCTTCAGCTTCAGGCTGCCAGCTGGGAGAGACGTTTGGGATGATACCCTGCTATCAGCCATGGCCTGAGCAGAAACCCTACAGCAATGAACACACTTGGGATGTTCCCCAAAATCAATAAGCCTGTAGCTAAACCTATGGCTACGGATCTCCAGATCCCTAAACCACATCTGCCTATAAATAGCTCATTTTCTTTTGGGTGAAGAGCAGCTGTAAAACTTCAAGCTAAGTCCCTCAATTACCTTTTCAAAGTTAGTTTGTTTACAGAAATTGAGATTAATCCTATTTTATATTAAACTTTTGGGGCCTGCAAATCAATGGCCAAGCACTGGGCACTGCAAAGCAAGCTCAGTTTTTGTTCAGGATAGCTATATACCTTGAGAGCAGTCTTTGCCCGAGCAACACCTCACCCTTGCTGTTACACACTGCGCTCTGTCACCATCAGCTAGCTCAGTGCTCCAAAGGGATAAGTCTGGTGTGCTTGGGCAACGCTGCCAGGTATTTCTGAATCTCTGTCTGAAGAATTGTCTTTTAAGTGCCCAGATACGGGTTTATAACAAACCGTGAGTCTGAATCTATAGGATGACTACTGCCACGCTTATTGCAATGTGAGATATGAATGTGAGTTTTGGTACCAGACTCTTTCCTGATCTTCTTGTATCACCTTTATTTGATGTTATCTCTGCGAGACAAAACAATACTAAAGTGTATCCACGTCCTTTACTTCCCACCATCCCAATGGGTACAGCAATAATTTGGGGCATATGCCTATCACTTCTCAGAGGTTCCTTTTTGTGACCTACAGTACTCAGTACAGGTCATTTTCCAAGGACCATGGAAAAACCTGCATTTCTTCTCCTCTTTGATTAGACTAAGAAATGCTACAGAGGCCTGGAAATATTTTGGAGTTTGCTTCTCTAGAAGGCACAGATCATAGCTCTGTGGTGATCTGAGCCCTTCCCATGCTTACAACTAACTCCAGTGCAGCTCAGTGCCCGTTACCCTGAGGCACTGTCACCGCTGCTCATCTGAGATACTACCAAAAAAGACGGACTGCTTTAAGCCAGGCTGGCACAAACTAACGGAAATGAGGAAGCCACAAACCCTTTTACAGAGTTTTGAGAGCTTTGCTTAATACTTACTCACAAGAGGTAATTGCTAGTTGTGAAGCCTTAGTGGTTTGTGATATTGTAGACAAACACATTTTCTGAATCATACATTTCATGATCCATGACACGGTGACATAAGAGTAACACTACAGAACAGAAGGAAGTTGTCATATAAATGAAAGGACACTTCTGTGCTCCCTGGAAGTTTTCTACAAACAGTCTATGGAACAGCTAGTATGATGCAAGCCTGTATTTAATGCAGCATTAACTGATTTGGGGTTGTGGCTTGTGCAATTCCTGTGTGCCTAAAAGGCTAAAATGCCAGGGTTTCAGCAGCAGAGAAGGGAAAAAGACAGAGGCGAGTGTGGATGTGACCACATGGATGAGCAACTGATGACATATTGAACATCGTAAATCAATTTTTAATGTGTTCTCAAAAACCAGAAGTTCAGTCATCATCTCGCCAGGAACAAGCTGGTTTTCCCCAGCTCCGGGGAAAGCTGGTTTTCCTAGATAGGTCTAGAACAGCTGTAGGCCACTGGGCAGGGGGATTCTACGATCCTATAAAGCCGATGCCCAGTTGCTAAGGCGTAAGATAAGCCACGTTGAACATGAGGAAGGGACCTTGGGCTCTGCTAGTGAACCTGGGAAATCAACATAGCGAGGCAATGAGATGCTGTGTCGGCAGATGAACAGCTGCTTTTTATATGCAAGGCAGGAACTGAAGGTCACAAATGCACGTGTCAGACCCCAGTGTGTTGTGATACATCCTTTTACATTTTTGTGGCATTTATAGCTACTTGTGTGCCAAAAGCACTGGTAATTAAAAGGTGAGATAGCAGGCCGAGCAATAGTACTCTAATACACAGGCTGAGTAAGCCAGAGACAAACCTCAGACCTATGGGAGACCACAGGTCACAGAGGATGAACATGAACACTTGATGTGACCATACATTATCCATCTGTTCTCTTCTGCCCTGTCCCACATACAACGCTCCCAGGTGTCCTAACAGTTTTGCTACAATTTCTGCTCACTGGGTAGACATCTTTTTTAATGAAATATGTGCACAGACTGCTCAATATTTCCTTAGAGGATATGGGAACCTTCAAGTCCATCAGCACACTACGTAGAAAATGCCTAGATTACTTTTGCCTCTATGCTGTACTTGACAGGTAGCCAAATGAAATTTCATCTACTGCAACGACTGTCCCAGTGATTTACTTATCTTTGCATGGACATTACAAGCTCCATAACTTTTAACCACAAATTCTGAAAGCTTATGGTCCATTTTTACCAGGTCATTAATAAATTTAAGATGTCAGTCTCAACAGCAAACCCTAGAATGATCAATCACTGTTTTTGTTTCACTGCAAGAGGCAGTCATTCCCAACAACTGTTTTCCTTAATACTGCTTTTTGTGTTGGAACCACAGATTTAACCTTCTAAGTGCTATCATATAGGTAATACCTTGGGAAGGTGCCAGACAATATGTAAATTTATATCAGAGTCCTCAGAATTTGCTGAGGTTCTGGCACCAAGCGATCATCTGAAGATGTCTTCACAAAAAAAATACTGTTGGTCAACCTGGAAATCATTCAAGAAAGAGAAAACCCTGATATACTGGGGGTTTAGCACGGAAGGATTAGCAGGATATTTTCTACAGAAAATAACACCTCGAGTGGTCTGCTGTAGCATTCTTACATCAGAGCATCTTCATTGGCTGTGGTTACAGATAGGATGTTTGCAATTGCTTATGTGACATGAAAACTCAAAATGACTCTTGGCGGCTGCTCAGCATTTCTTTTAAACATGTAAGGGAGCCCTTAACTGAATGGCTGCTGGGGTCAGCCCATGCTGAGCAGAATTAAGGACCTAGTTGGCCGCGGAAGAGAAAACCTTCCAGACCAGCAGTCGCTCTCAGTTTCATGCCACTATGCAGCCAGTTGACAAAGTCACTTTATGGGATTTGGGGCTTTAACTGGAAGCATTTACTTTTGAGGGAACATAAAAGAAAGCACCCAGAGTTCTTCCCCTGTCTCACCAAAAGGATTTTAAAGTCCTGACTAGCATGTATAAACAAAAGGTGATTGATGGGAATATCAATCCTCTGTTGTTTGTTTCATTTACTAAACAACTGGGAAACAAGGAAAAAATGTGAACTAAAACCAGTTCCTAATATTTCACGTGTAAGAAAGGAAAATTTTTCTGTAGAATGCTATAACAGTCCTATAAAAATGTTATACCTGGAAAATAACAGCAGCTCTTTGGGAAAAGAACTCATTGTTGAGATGACTGACTTCCCAAAGCCTTCCTCAGAGCTCGTGACTCAGAGCTGTGAGCCCTCAGTCACCACCTGAAGACATTCAGACAACCCATTACATTACTAGCACACCATGGGCAGGATGTTACCGAGGTTTCACACAGCACTCCTGGTCTGCTGATTGCAGAGGCTGGCACATGCTCACAGACAATGCTTCACTTTTCTTTCTTCACATCACAAAACTGGGAAACTCTTGATACTTGATGCCATGAAGACACAGTAAATTAAAAAAATTAATTTATCTTAAACTTCACCATCCTAAGCTGCTAATGCTGTCACAACTGCCCACTCTTCACATCCAAGAGCAGCATCTAAGGTACGGCATTTGCTGATGGATAGAGTTAACTACTCAGTTAGGGAGTAGTTAATTTCATGGGATGAAATTAAAACTTATTTACGCCAAATACTATGTCATTCTGAAAGATGCAATCCTGTTTACTCTTACCGCACTGGCAGCCAAGCTCCAACTGCCCCAGATGGAGCAGATTAATTCTGATGCATTCCTCCTCTCTGAATGTCATTCACTGATCGTGGCTCTGCAGTCCAAAAGCTTCACTCATAACTCTATCAAGTGTCAGAAATTACGGTATTTATTAAATTTCATCCTACATTTAAGATTGGTGATAGCTTAAAGAGTAGTGTTATGTTACAAGGTCAAAGAGTGTCATAAAACATCACAATAAACGAGGCTGGCTGTGCTCATCTTGAATCATGCGTCACTGGGGAAGAAGTGTCCCCCGGAAGGCGGGGACGCAAATCAAGCGTACGGAAGGCAGAATTGGAAAGACCACCGCAAAACAAGCCTATTCCATTTTCCCTTTAGAGGCCCCCGTTCTGCTCCAGATGGGAGAAGAGGAGCAGTTGATGCTGTTTGTGGCCCACTGCTAGCGGTAGTCTGCCATCTGCGGATCCACGCAGCTGTGTTTACAGCCTTCGAGGAGAAGCAGCCATCCATCTTCCCTCCACGGCTCTTATTTCACTGTATGCTGGTACACGGCAATACGAAATGCAGTGTCTCCTCCGCTACGCTACAGGCAAGCAGAGCCCAAAGCCAAAACCACAGGATATCAAAGCACAGCTGACCTTTACATTAAGATGCTTGGATATCCGTCAAAAAAACGTTCCCTAGGCTTAGAGCTTCAAACCACGACAAATGATTAAAACAATTTTTAAAAAGATGGTTTACCCTAAAGTACCTCTCTGCAACCAACAGAAAGTGGTTCATGATACAGGCCAGCAAATTGCTGCCCTTCCAAGTACTGCTCAAGCTGCTGAGGAGTTCCACCACCCAGCACAGTTAACCCCTACTTCCTGCGCAGGCAGCCCCTACGTTTGTGACGTGCCATTGCCTGCTCCCCTCAGCACTCTTCCAGCAATCCTTCCTGTGCAGGAGGACTGACAGAGCATGTGGCAACTCCATTCGCTGCATGTGGCCAGCTGTACAATTCCATTATGCAAATGACAATGTTGATAATTAAAAGTGTTTATCAAGTAACCACAGAGGAACAGGGCTCCCCTCTACGACTAAGCCATGCTCTTCATCATCGTGGGACTGCGTAAAGTGCCTGTCTATCTTTGCTACGCTTGTCTTAGTAGTTATCCAAGACACTGGCTTACAGTCAGTATTTTTCTAGGATATGGCCAATTTTCATAAGACTTCGACAAAATAAGGAGTCTGGCATCTGCAATTTGGCATTTAACATCTGTACATTAGCTTTGAAAATCCAGCCTATTTTTCCTTCATTTTCTAAAAAAATTACCTTCAAAAGATGAGAGCTTCAGTCAGAAGAATATAAGGGCAGGCCTGCCAGGTCACATGCAGAAAAGAACTTTCTGTGGGACGTTCAGTAACACTGGTGTTTTCTCAGATCTCTTCCAAGGAAAAAGACAAAACTCCACAGAAAATCATAAATCAAAATGTCTTGAGTGTTCACCAGCCACATAAAGTTTAAAAGGAAGGGAGAAAAGAATGAAGTACTAAACCTCTGAAACTATTTGACTTTCACACGAGAATATGGTATCACAGGTTTTTTCACTCACAACCACCTTCTTTAAATGCAATTCAAGGACAAAGTGATGTAGAATTCATCTGAAAGGAAGAATTGGAGAGAAAACAGAAACGGGAGAGAGATCGGAAATCTTAGAACAAAGAAACCAAAGCAGGTCAACAAGGAGAGAAGTCCTGAGAGAGAAGGACCAGTTGGGGAAATTGGAAAACTCGTATCCCGTTTGTCCACAACCAATTAACAACATGCCAAAAGCAAAACAGATTTAATAATTGTTTTGATGACCCCGGTACACTTTTCAATAAATTGTTATGGTCAACACTTCCCAGACAACCTGTCTCCCAGTTGCTAGCACATTAAAAATAACAGAGATCTAGAGTTGTTTTTCACTGTAACAAAGCTATTTTACTCATTTCTTGCTACAAATATGACACTCTATTTCCCATATTAATTTTCAATTATTTTAGGGACTAAGAACAGTGACAACATCAGCATTACTACAAGTAAGTGGGAACCAGCCTGAAACAGGTTTACAGAGAAATTAGGAAAAGGTTTCCTAACCATCAGTTAGATGAGGTTCACTTAACAGCTCTCCCATTCTGCACTGACAACAAAATGGCACAACTGTTTGTTAAAACAAGTTAGAAAACTTACTGAAGACACTGTATGACCCTGACATCAGATGCCTGAACTTGATGCCATGGGTTCACATGGCTAGAACAAAAACACCTGATGATTCCTCTGTACAGCCACACCACAGCTCTGATCTTTGATCCTAGGCATCTCTCTGAACTTCTGTATGGTTCCCTGTTTCACAGGCATCTTGGAGAGCTTCACTTGATAACGCTCTAAGCAGGCCAGCACTCCCCAGGTATAAGCAAGGTGGAAGAAAAATAGGTTTACTTACATGTATAAAGAACCTTGACTAGTGCCGACAGTTGTTAATTGCCACCTCTGTTATTTTTTTTCCTCCCATTAGAAAACATGGTCAGCACGTAGGCAGGATTTAGTAAGAATTTATTGAGTAATATTTTGAGGAGAAAGAGAAAGACAGAAAACATTGCAGTCACTTGAAATCTTAAAATGTGTCTTGCTGGCAGCTTCATTTGGAGGAAAAATATAATCTCCAGTAAAAGTGATTTATCACAATGACATATCTCAATGCAGGGCTCAGCAAGAGCTACTTAATACACACACAAAAACGAGAATGAGAGGCCGAACACAGACGAGAATAAAACCCTTGCATTTCTGATACCTTCAGAAATGACAGGCCTCTTCTCCTCCACTCCCGACAAAAAAGGCAGCTCTCTCACCAGGCTCGCAGTCCAATCCCCTGGCAATTGCACGTTACCTGTTCATCTGAATTTGTTTCATTGAAAAGGATTTGTTCTTTTATGTTTGTTTCTTAGTCAGAGCAAGTAAAAAAAATTGCATCATGTAAAAAATTTAAGAAAAACATACCAAGTATTCTAAAGGTTTTGGTTTCTAATTAAATGGAAATGGAAACATCTGGCTACCATTTTTCCCCCCAGAAATTAATATTCTTAATCCAAAACAGACTTTTTCTTTCATTTAATCAAAAAGCAGTTTTCTTTGGGGAAAAAAGAATAGAAAGCTTTTGATGAGACATTTTTACATCAAACAAATGAATTAGTAAGTCCTTATGAACTTCCTGGTTAACACTGTATTTGTCATGACAGCAGGAACAGAACTTTGGTCAGTCTGATCTAAAAACGCAAGCTTTCCTCTCCCACGTAACAGCCACGTTTGACGAGGTGTTAGCAGAGGAGGACCAGCCATGGCTGACGAGGGCTGATGGCAGGCAGAAGGCTGCGCCACGCACGCCCACGGCTCTGCACTCCTTCACGCACCATCTTCTGGTCACACAAGCCTAGTCACGCTGTTCCGCCTAAAGGCAGCGAGGGTAACGCTGTACAGGAATTACTAACTTCTCCTCCTCTCGGCACCTAGCACTTGGACAGAAGGCACAATCTGTCCTCAGGACGCTATCCAGAGTCACAAAAGACAATGTTCCTAGTTTAGAGGGTGGCACAGTTAATGCAGTATGTACCTCCCCATTCTGTGACCTGCTCAGTACACAGACAGGGCAGTTGAGAGCTAAAATGAACCAGAAGGGAGACAAAAACATTCTCACAGCTCCTTTCCCCTCTGTGAAGGGGTTCATTAAAATATTTTTTCAATGCAAGATGAAAAGTGGAGAGATGACAGCTCAGATTCTGTCAGGACTTCTTAAGAGGGGAACACCGCAGGTGTAGCACTGAGAATCTCAGCACCTTGCCAGCAATAAGATTTGCTTGTACCCAACCACCTGCTGCAGAACGGCTCCTTTCACTCACCTGCAGCACAATCCTCACAACAAGGGCTGCTATTCAGCCTTGTGCCCTGAGCAAACCCCTCCAAAGGAAGAGTTTTATTTGGCATCGGTTGCCATGGGTATCAGTGCATTTTGCTTTTAAATTAGCTCAGGTGTGGTTTAATCAGTAGAAATAAGGGATGCTGTGGAATTTTAGAAAGCCTGAGGACACAGTTCCCTTCAGAGATCAAATTTACAGATGTTCTATTCATCAGCATTTCCTAAAAAACAATTCCTCAAAAGGAATGTTACTAGCTGCATTGGGATAAAATTACAATAATTCCACGACCTTAGAAGTTCTTCTTAAATCACCAAAAAGAGATCTAAGCTTCCAGATTTCTGTCAAAAAAAAGCTGGGGGGAGAATACAACCAGCAGCCCAGCCATGCAGTGAACACTGTCTTTGTCTACTACTTCACAGAGTACCCGGGTATAAAACAACAGAACCAGCAATGAGCAATCACAGTGCAGCAGAGTTTGTGGGAATGAAGTAAAACAAAGCACACAGATCAAGCAAGGAAATCGGCAAAGTGTCAGAAAAAGCTGCTACTTGAATATTGCATGGCAAACACTTCTAATACAGCAATACACATTTGCTACTTCAAATAAATAGGTGACCAGCAGCAAAAGAGAGATCAATGAAGACCTTAATGGTGAGTAACTGAAAATGACTGCGGTTGTGTCGTCTTCTGCTGCCTTGTACACAAAATACCTGAAGAATTGCCCAACAAATGCAAAAATAAACAAACTAACAAATGATTAAACAGCTCCCTGGATGGGCTGTGTCTGCCAAATCTCTGCCTGGAGAGGACTTTTATGTCCATGTAATGAACACTCAAAATTACAGACTTACAAAGGAAACAGCTGCTTAACCAGAGTGGTAATGACCCCGGTCAGCCTGCAGAGCACCCAGCCTTGAGGCAGTGGCTCAGGGCGCCCGTCTCATGCAATACGCGACAACAGGGATGGAACAGAACTAGCATCGTCGCACAGAGCTCACAGACTAATTGCCTGTGTTGCCTGTCCAAGACAGGCTGAGGAACGGGATGACACAGCGTGTTTGGCTGACTGGGGCAGATCCTCCCAGGAAGGATAAAGGCTGAGAGTGTGCTTCATACAGGCCACATGGCACCATCGTGACATGGGGAGGGGGGACCCACTATGGCCCAGCTCACACGTTCTACAGCTTACGGCAGTTTTTAGCCGACACAGAGAGTTACCAGAAGAAATACTGCTTCCCGCAAGAATATTTACCTTGATTGCCTACATGACTATGAATAGTCACAAATACCACACTCCCTAAATTTTTCTTATGCACGTGTTATCCAACAGTGGAGACCAAGACTCCCATTACCACAGATCCTGCCCTAAGTGGTGGAAGTCACTGAACTGAAATGCTCTGAAGTGCTCTGGCTTGCACAGACACCACTATTTTGATACCTATATACCCGAGACAGAACCCATCAGCCATTCAGTCAGCAGCTGACAAAGGGCACCACTTTCTAACAACATCTGCCCTGCCATTCCATACAGGCACGACCGTTTTCGGTCACCGTGTTACCTGCACAGCACCACCTCTGAAGTGCATCCGCAGTGCGCAGAAATGTTTATGTACAAACTGCTCATCCCAGCAAAGAGAGCAGTCGGGCTGTAAAAGTTGCTCCAATACTCACATGCACAATAGGGAGCTTTTAAATGTGTCATCTGCCAAATACATTTTCTGACAGAAAGTGATTGCTGATATGATACCAGATAATTTCTGTATGAATGGAGTTAAGCACAGCTTGTAAGAGACCAGGACAGCAGCATTTCGAGAAGCAGACAACAGATTAGAGACAAGTGACGAGGCTGATCTCTGCAGCTGCAATTAACTGTCTCGCCTTCAGTCTCTCCTGCACAGTTCTAAGAAGGACTACGTTTTCCTCCTGCTGATGAAGGTTGATTAGCAGTCAGGTGGGGAGGGGCTCTGGGGATGGCACAACGCATTAATTAAATCACTCCTACCAGCTAAGTCATGACACTTTGATTTATAGCAGAGCTCATTCAACTAGACACTGGCATTTCCTGGGCACCAAGATGAGCAAAAGCCAAGCTGGGAAGCAGGTGGAAGAAGCGAGGATGTGCACATAATGGAAAAAGAACAAACTGTGAAGTAAATACCTGGAGCTGATAGAGACTATTTTCGAAACAGAGTGCTTGCAGGGGCAGTAGCAATGTCCACGAAACATAAGCTGAAAATTATTTAATTCACATTGTTTATATAGAGAGTATTTCATTTTGTCTGCAACTATATGAAAAGCTGCTTTAGGAAAGATTCTTGAAAAAAAAATATCTCAAGTTGAACATAATACGAATTATTCCATAAGGCACATTTCAACCTGATGTACTCAGCTGGTGACTACAGACATGAGTCAGTGCTATCTTGAGGCACAACAGCAGCAATCTCAGGAAGGTAGAAATCTCCAGAAGGCAGAGTAGGACAGCAATCTGGGGGCCACTTTTAGATGCTATGCCCCAGCCCGCTCTCGCTGCTGCTGCATCATCTGGCAAGACTGATGACTCCTGAACACGGTGTTTCAATTTCTCCCTCTGCCAAAGGGCGATAATGTTATTTCACCAACCTTTGTAAAGGGTTACCTTTCTCCAACTTGATCTCTTTTGTTTAGGATTCTGACATTTGAAAAGGCTAACTTAGAGTCTTCTACTAGAACACTTCTCTGGCGGTGACAAGTTTACATATCCTTCCTTGTGAACTCTGTGGTCAGAATCACAAACCTGCACAAGGGAGTAGATACTTCTACATCCTGGAATCCAAAATAGGTCAAAGCATGATTATCATTACAGTAATATTTCACTCCCTCTTCTAAGTCGATCATGCTTGGATTTTTTCTTTGACTGCCTAAAGCAAGCATTTTAGAACACTCCATTTACTGTAAGGCCAGTGGTATTTTTTAGAAAGATACATATTTATATTTTTGAATACAAGGAGATTTATTTGCTCACAACATTGTGTGGGGAGAACATATTTTTTAAAATTTTTTTATAAAAAGCTCTTTAAAATATAAGCAAATTTTTAGCAAGAATCATTTTGGGCCTCAAACAACAGCAGGCTCAGTCTAGTTTCATACATGACAGAGGTAACATTTAAGGAAAACATCAAACAATAAGGTTGATTCAAAGGACATATTCCTTTTAATCAGTATTACTATCCTTCTAGCTAACCTGTGTTGCTACAGTAGACAGTGGCCTCACACAGGACTGAGGCCACGTCGTGGTAGTTGCCTGTAAGGAGATTTAATACAAAGGGAATTCTTATCCTCTAACCTTTCACTAACAAACAAAAAAAAAACCCCACAAACCACTCTGACTGATCTGGCTTCCCTAGCAGTGACCAGTAGCAAAATAACTGTTCTTACTGTAAATCTGAATCCTGATCAGCAGATCTCAGGAGACTCGGCTTGGCATCATGTACATTTGTTTTATCTCATTAATTTTGCTTATCTCAATTGTATTTCTTCTTTCAGCTCAAAGCCTTGCTGTGTCTTCTGTAAACAATTGTCAGCTCTTTCTCAATGCTTCGTCTCATTTATAGGTGCGATTACTGTTACACCTGATAATATCCTGACCTTTACTAGCGTACCCCCTAAGACCTCCAAGTGCTTAATTCATTGTGAGAGTCAAATAGGAGAAACCCTTTCCAGAAGCAGCAGCAACACAGAAATTCGAGTCATAAAGGAACTCTGTAGCAGACCAGTACGCGGATCAGTGTTTAACCAGTATCATTTGTCCTTGTAGATGTTGTATAACGTATTTGGATTCTTTTGCACCATCAGCTCTTAAAAACAAAAGACTATTTAACACTGAATTTGGTAGGTAGCTAAGTGGGAGTGGGGGAAAAAAGCTAGCTTGCTTTTAAATAGATCCACATGCATCTCCTTTTCATCATTAGAATAAATTTCCAGAGAGGTGAGCAGAGGTTTAGCTGCATGACTCTCATTAATGTTAACTTTATTTCAGTAATGAGGTGAAAGTACAATCACTGGAGCTAATATAATCAGAGCTAGGAGACAAAAGTCTGCTGCCGTAAATACTGCTGCAGAAGATGACATTGACAATACTGATAGGTAAGGAAAAACAGCAAAATGACGTGGTGGGAGTAAAGACCTTGCCTTTAGGTACAGTAGTAAAACTTAAAGCTGACAGAACTGTTGCACTGATGCGGAAGCACTGACGCTGGTCAGCAGACGGTCTGGCAGGATCCTGAGCACGCCAACACGCAGCTCCGCTAGCTCCTAGCAGGACCAGAGAAGCAGGGGCTAACAGTCCTGTGCCCTTGAAAGTCATTTAGGAAAGATAAAGAGGATTAACGTAGCAGCAAAAAAGGATCGTTGAGATAAAAGAAAACAGCAGGTGTAGAAAATCAAAAGCTACTGGTGACAGCCCCAGAAGACAATCCCAGTAATATATTGCACCAGAAAGACCTTATATAATGAAAAGTGTGAGAGCCATCATGCCATTGCACTCCATTACTTTAGCTAATAGAATGCTCTGAACAGAACAGGGCTGGGAAGAATTTTCTAGTAATTAGCAAACCTGTTAGTGCCCATTTTTCTTCTGTACAACACATGAACAAAAGAAAAGCAGACACAGCTATTAAGGGAAAGCGACAGGAAGGAAAAGTGGGAAGACAGAAAATGAGTTGTGTACTGCTGCAGAAATAAAAATAATTACATTTTTTTATTGCAAAGCCAGTTTGTGAGGATTTTTAGCTTTGCACTAGAAAATACACCGTAATAGTCTACTAAATATATAGCACATAATCATCCCCATCCAAGTACAACTAGGAGAGAAGGAACAGAGGAAACATTCAGCACCTCTGTAAGCAGCTCGGGATAACTTTATTCAGATACCATAAACACAGGGGATTTTTTAAATCACGTGGAACTGATCCATTGCAAGCTGTTTGCGCTGAATCCATGATTTTATCCGCACAGCCACAAATGAAGAGTATTTACAAAGACACGGACAAGATGTGCCCTTTTCACTTGCTTGCAGGATCTTACTGACCCTTTGAAGACTGGAGCAGGGTCACTCTGAAACCGCTGATGCTCAGCAGCGAGTCTGGGTGGTAAGCTCCTCTCACTTTCTGGATGGAGACAAAGCACATTTGGTTTTGCCATCCTGGCTCGCTGCTTTGTCCTAGTTATTGTTATTGCAGATATCCAACCATAGCGAGAAGAGCCCTGATCAATACGTCTTTGTTGTGTAGATCTGAATTAACTACATCTCACTTCCCTTTGACAGCGACACAGATCACATGCAGCTGCTGCTTCCACTCTGGGAAACACGGATTCTGGAAAGCATATTCATTATCTGGCTGTTAAAGGCAACAGAGCATGCGAGCCTCACCCTGCCTGGGTTACCTGAGAATCAACAGCTCCGTTTGATTAAGCGACTGCCAGCTAGTCACCTTCTCATCTAACCTTGATGTGGCAGACTGTGACAAGAGCATACGGTGTAACACCACAGAACGTTTCACTGATGCTCACAGAGATAGCTTAATTTGTTTTAATAGCCTGGTCCCTTGCAGCATTTCCACCGCAAACTCTGGTTTTGAGGACAGAACATGTCAGCTCTTTCTACGGAACCCCCCTCAAAGCCAGCTGGCAGGAAGCCAGCGAGAATCCTGATGAGGGCCAAAGCTCTCAGTCATCAACCAAGTGTAAGCACTTAATAAATTCCGAAGGAATTCCACCCACCATCACCACCATTTTTTTAGTTGCAGGACTCAGGATTAGAAATATTGACTATAAAAATTACAGCTCCTTAAAAGATCTTCTGTAGCTGAGTATTACTCGTGTACCAGAAAAACACCCCAAATGCATTTCCATTTTACATACAGAAGCAAAGCAGCCCATATAGGGTGAAGTTTGATTTTTATTTCACTCATCTTGCAGAAATAACAGGTCTGTCAGTCACCAGCTCCCACAATGTTTTCATGGGTCTCATAATATTCGTTACTTTTTTTCTAGTTGCAGCTGCTGGAGTAAGGTGGCCACACAGAAACCTCCATTTTTACACAAGAAAGAAAAATGAAATAACTGAAGTTGAAAAGAGAAACTCCGAACTTTGAAACTTCAGTGGTCCATCTTCAGATGGTACACAAGAACTGCTCTCCCTGATTTCTAAATTTATTATAGTGTTAGGAGTGGACTTGGCTTGTGATTGCTGAACATTTAGAGTTAGAACTCTTAGCATTCGACACCACCATTTGGGTTCACGTATCACCAGTAAATCATCTCACTTCTAACTGCAAAGCTTTTATAAACAGGAATATAAATAGGATACAGATAGAACCCAGCCTTAATTTACAAACTGGCAGCCAGGAAAAAAGCATGTTGAACACTGAGAACTAGTCTTCCCAGGCATCACTAAGCAAATTGTTGTTTACATTTTTTTTTTTAGAATTACTTTTCAGCAGAGGGAAGGGCTTCCATACAGTGAGATGAAGGTCCATGAGTGCAACTCATCTGGGCTGATTTTTGAGATAACAAAATTAAAAAAAAAAATTTAACTGATGCTGCTGCTGCTGCTCTTGTGGCATTACAACAAATTCTAAATGCAAACTTTTCACAATGAAAGATTGAGATCAGATGAGCTTGTACACCTTTCTTTTTCACGCAAACCACATTTCTCCTGCGTGACAGCCTCATCTGCTGCTGGCAGCACGCTGGGATATCGTTAGGAGAAACACCTTCTTCAGCAGCCTACAGGTAGTCAGTAACTTTCAAACAGATTTAGAACCCTTGTTGCTGAAAAAGTAAATGCACGCTTATCAAAGCAAACCCCATACGTCTGAGATGCATTTGCCCAGAGGGATCCAGGTCCAAGACCTGAGCTCTTAAGCACAATCTTCAGTAACTGTAGCTGAGACACATCCAAGGCAAAGCGGAGGGGAAGGGAAAAATAGAGAGGGGCCTGAGGAGAGGAAAGGAGGGGGGAAAGAGAGAAAGCAGACAGTCAGTAAGTGGAGAGAAGAAAAATGAAGGCAGGTTTCGGGGTGGCGGGAGGTTAGAAAGCAGAACCGCCGCACGCTGCGAGGAGAGGCTGGGAGAGGGAGGAGAAACCAGGCTCCG
>NW_010416943.1:0-26609 GCF_000710305.1 Buceros rhinoceros silvestris | reverse complement strand
TTTTTTTTTTTTCCTTTTCTTTTTCATTCTCCCCTTCTCCTTTCCTTTTTGGGTTGTAATCATATACATATAGAATATAGTTGTGTGGCTTTATCATATATATATTAAAGTTTGTTTCAGCTATCCGAGCAGACCGAGGTGTGAATTTCTTCCTTTCCCTATTAAATCCCTTCCTATTAGGACAGAGGGATTCCGTTAAGGTAAATCGAGGTAAATCGGTCCCTCGACCCTTAACAACCACCATACATTAGCTGCCACACATCATTGTCAGCAGGATTGGCTGCATGGCAATACCATGGAGCTGTTCCTGTACAGTTAGCCTAAAGGATGTAGTCCTTGATGATCTCTGTCACCAGAATCGAAAATTTTTCGCTGTGGCGTAGTAGTACTGAAACAGACATCTTTATTCTACCCTCTCTAATTTTTGTATCTAATCCCTTTGAATTGATTGAATTTCTAGGCAATTCCCCATGCCTGGCACCCATCCCCAGACTAAATGCCTCAGAGATGCTGTTTCCCCAGCAACTGCCTTATCCTGCTGCTCAGCTGTTTGTTTTGTTGAGTTTTTGTTGAATTTTCATCAGAGGGGAAGGGGTGTCCCTTCATCTCTTTTCTTAAAGCAGAAGAAGACTTTTCCCTGCTCTGGAGGTTGTGGTTTTTTGCAGTACCATGAATTGTCCATCAGTGAATTTTCATGTTTTTGAGGTTCTTCTCTCATCCTGTGCCCATGCTTTCACGGTGTTTGCAGTTACCCCTTGTTTGAATCACACGTCATAAAACACCCCTGGTACCAAGCTGTTGTTTGCAACACAGGTTGCTTAACAAGACAGACCTGGGTCCTTGCACAAATAGCACAGGGCACAGTTAGTATAAGGTCCATTTCTAGCAGCAGTGGTACTATTTTTTTACTGGGCCACTGGGTAAAAAACTGCAGCTTATACAGTTATGCTACTTTAGTGTGCTCGTGGGTTTAAACCAAAGTAATATTAAAATCTGCTGAATGCAATTCTACTTTTATGGGTACACAGGCCACCTGTTTTGTTACAGAAAAAAAAAAACAACAGAAAACCATTGTCCTCAGTATGGTATATTTCTTTCAGGCACATTAGTTACATGGGATATTAAGGCCACTCCTTCAAGTCCAAGAACCATGAAAATGCATGAGTTAAAACTATGGAAATCAACCTGAAAGCTGTTCAAACATTTAAACAATCATCACTTTTTTTTTTTTTTTCTTCTGCAGCTTTTTTTTTATCCACCACTTACACCAAGCCTTCAAAAATTTAGCATGGTGTGTCTTGCCTGTTCTTTCACTTAGTATTTTGTATTGGAAAGCCAATTATGTTTTTATTTATAATAATTTTATCAACATGAGAAAATAAATATAAATCTGCACTAACACAATAATTTGAAGCATTTCAATTTTGCTTCCTTGCAGCATTGTATCACATATCTTCACACATCACATATCTTCACATCTTCAGCATCTTCAGATATGACACTGAAGAAATTTAACAAAAAACCCCGACTAACAAATTTTCCTGCATTTTCAGATACCTGTTTTTGTTACAAGTTTAAGGGTGGTCAAGTGTGATGGAATATTATTTGTTTCTTTTCATATCTTTTTAAAATAGTATACTTGAAAGAATATAAGTGAACCAGAGAACTGAATTAATTAACTAGTTCTCAGCTTCACTGCTAATCATGCTCTTTATCTTCATTCTGATTTTAGTTAATCAATGATAAATGCATAATTTTAATCAAATGCTAGATTAAATTCTTTAATAACTACTTTTTCAAACTTCAGCATTAATTGCACTGCAACTGTTGGAGCAGAGAACAGTCTTACAGTCATTCCAGTGGTGTACACATGGGGAAAATGTTATCTTTTACTGTTTTCAATATTCCCATGTGTATTCAACAAATATTTTGAAAAGCCAGAAAGAGAATTCATTTTTATCTCATACCCAGCTTACTAGAAAACCATTTATTTTAGCCTAAAACTGTTCACTTCATGATTTAAAATTATCACAGTAGTCTGAGTTCAATTCAATGGGATGTCCTGGATTGTCATATTTGCCAGCATCATCCATATCTGATTATATCAATCAGGCAACATAGGATGCTTTCCAATAACTTATGGTTCATTGCACTGTCTGCATTTTTCAGTAAATTGATGGATGATCATGATTTGATAGTTACTTACTAGAGTAAGTTCTGTGTCTGCATGATTCTGAATTCTTCACAACGTATTCTTTTTTTTGTAATTTAAATATTAGTATATTAAGATTAAACTGAGCAGCAGTTTGAGAACAACATTCCACCAGAACTGGAAGCTTGTTAAAGTAATCCACTTCTGGCTGAACACTGAGATTCGCTCTAAGGATAAATGAGAGATCTTTATTCCTGTCTGTGTACAAACTTCTAATTTATAGTAAGGATGGAGCTCTGAAGACTCAGAACAATATAAGCAACTGAGAAAATATGTTTGTACTAATAACTTTATAAAAAACTATGAAGTTACGATCTTTCATTAAGTCCAATGCCACTGTGTCTGCATTACATTTATTTCTGGTCTTATTTCTATTAGTTAATTAACTGTTAATTAACTATCTGTGGCTAAGGACTTGGGAGTACTGGTTGGTTAAAAGCAGGACATGAGGCAGCAATGGGGCTCACAGCCCAGAAACCCAACTATTTCCTGGGCTGCATCAAAAGAAGTGTGGCCAGCAAGTCGAAGGAGGGGATTCTTCTCCTCTACTCAAATGGTGATGAGACACAATGAAATGGTGGTGAGATACCACCTGGAGTCCTCAGCACATGAAGGACATGAACATGTTGGAGACGGTCCAGAGGAGGGCCATAAAAATTATCAGAGGGATGGAGCACCTCTGGTCTGTAGAAAGGCAGAGAGTGTTGGTGTTGTTCAGCCTGGAGAAGAGAAGGCTCCTGGGGAGACCTTATTGCTGCCTTCCAGAATGTAAAGGAGGTCTATAAGAGTGAGTGAAACAGTCTTTTTATCAGGCCTACTGAGACAGGACAAGGGGTAACAGTTTTAAACTAAAAGAAGGAAGATTTAGAATAGATATAAAGAAGAAGCTCTTCATTGTGAGGGTGGTGAGGCACTGGAACACGTTGCCCAGAGAGCTGTTATATGTCCCAACCCTGGAATAAGAATAAGGTCAGATCGGATGGGTCTCTGGACAACCTGATCTAGTTGATGACGTCCCTGCTCACTGCAGGGAGGGGCTGGACTAGATGTTCTTTGGAGGCCCCTTCCAACCAGAAGCATTCTATAATGTACCATTATGTGTCACAGGGGAATTTATGCCTCAGCAACAATAAATGTTTCTTCACTTAAAGAAAACCCTACGAGTGTATATCTATAAAAAATATTTTTGTGCAGTGTAGCTAGCTTAGTAGCTGCATTCTAACTGCAAGCATAGTATTTGATGTGTGTTAATCTGTTTTATTTCACTTTGACTCTAGTGGTGATGTACTTCATATTTTACCAGATTTCTGCTGGAAGAGTAGAAGGTTATTATGAGCAACTTAGCTCCTCTAAATTATTTTCTTAGCATCACATCAGATTTGACAGTGTTCATAGGTTTTTCCCTGGCTTTAATATCTACATTTTTCTTTCACTCTGTCATTTAGTAGAATGTTGACACAATTGTGCAAACATGGCTGAAATATTTGTTTAAAATTGGCTTTTCCCAATTTATTGTCATTTTTGAATCTGTTTTATTTCAAGTCTTGCAAGAGAACAGTGCCAAAATGAGCTCAAATTTCAAACCATGCACTTTTCCAACAAGCCAATCAAATAGCAAAGCATACTAAAATAACTTCATAGAATGAATAATAGCAAAGTTGCAGACAACAGTATATTCCTGACAATATTCAGTCTGTTCTTTACAGAAATAAAGTATCCTTAAATCAAAGACACCATTATCTTCAAAAATAGTATGGTTAGGTTTTTTTTAAGAAATGAAAAAATTGCTGCCCAATACATGCTATGCAAAGATGAAAGGAGCTTTGAAAGCATTATAATAACACATGCTACAAAAAGAATTTTAGAAACAATGATTTGCAGTAGCTGTTATTTTTACTGAATTAATCCAGTATCACACGGTATTTTACCTAGTTTTCCAGCCGTCACTGAATGGAATGACTAGGTCTGATGTGTGATACCACACTTAGCAAACCTGTGAATACCAACACCCATTCAATCCCGTATGGTCAACTATTATCTTTCAAAATATCCTTTGGTTAAATTTCTTAATGAGTGTGATGACTGTTACAGAACCCCACTGGTCAGGAGGCAGAACTTACCCTCTCTTCTGTAAAGTGATTAGGTGAAAAAAAAAATCAGAATTATTGGATGAGAGATTATAATAGAAAATTTTATGGCAAATCTCCCTTTCGACTATGTCTTTTAAAAATAGGTCTCTCTTCTTTCTCATGCTCTCAGTCAAGCAAATTTCATGGTGTTTTGGGTTTCAACAAAGCTTGCTTGAAACGTAAAATCTTATTTCCATTACCCCAGGTACATCTGAATGTCTATTTCAATAGAGATTTATCTTGGTTTCTACTTATGCTTTATTTTTTCAAGGTATTGTTTCATATTATTTCTAAATTAGGCACTTAAAACCACACTGACAACATTTTAAAAGATATATCTAATTGACATTAAAACCAAGCAGTTAAGTACCTGAGTATCTTTGAAAGTGGGACATTTAAATAGTTTGGATGCAGATTATAGGTATCCGAGATAAATTTGGAAAATAAAACATAAATCACTTGACCAGTGTTTGTTGGTGCTAGGCATAGCAATGCTACAATATCAGAGATCAGCTCAAACCAAAATTAAACAGCAAGAGATCAAACAAATTGAAATTTAAGTTGTGTAACAGCAGGAACATGAGGATTTGATTCCAGATTTTCCTTAGACATTAGCTGATTTGAAATAGGGAGAAATTTCATACAAATTCCTCATAGTTAATCAGGAAACTTTTCAGGATTGGGATACTTAATTCAACCAGGGCTTAAGAGGTGATCTGTAAAACTGCAGACCAGTAATTCTAATTTACTTAGAAAAAGGTATTTAAAGTAATAATAAAATAATAAAAAAAAAAAACTAATGGCTGAAACTTGGATAAGTAAAGTGTGCTCAGAGAATTCAATATGGCAAATGGAAGAACATAGCCCTCATCCTTTTGAGTTTTTTGATGTTGATAGGCACTTGTATGTGGCAGGGGAGGGATATTTGCACTTTCTAAAAATACTGAGAATGTACATCACCAAAGCAAAAATATAATATAAAACTGTGAAATGATAGATTGTTTGGAAATGTGAAGAGATAATGATCATTTTCTCTCTCACACAGATTGAAAATGAAGGGGCTTTTCTATGAAACTATCAGACAGCTGGTGTAAAACAGTGAGAATAAATACTTACTAATTAATTAGTTATTTTTTCCTAGTACACAGTTCAACTGTTGTACTAACTGATAAGCCTCAAGAGGTAGATAAGATAATTAAACTGGGTAATGGCAGTAAAACTTGTTAAACCCAAGGTTGTGGACATCCCTAAAACTCATAGTGTTGACAGTTGAGAGGATATACCATGGGAAATACCATTAAATGTTTCGGAATACCTAAATATTTCTTCCTCACCAACAATTAGTGGTTAATATCAGGCACAGAATATAAACCAATAACCTTGAAGCTTTTTCCTGTGGCAGTCCACAGAGAAAGAGCTGCATTATGCGAAACAAAGCCTTACGGCAATTTGAGAACATTTTCTCTTAAATGCACCTTACTCAGTTTCCTTGCTTTTAAATTCTGCCTCCTGTACATTTACATAAAATGAAAACATTTTAAAAATAGGCCATCCTACACTATGAGGAAAGCAAATGTTTTAGTATAGTAGCCCTTAGATATAGAAATATTTTTATAAATTCCTCTGCTGACTAGCATACAACAGTATTAACGTGTAAAGTGCCGTGATAAATCAGATCTTCAACAATTATTAGTGCAAGTCCTAATATATTCTCTTCCTGTGTTTTAATTACTTGATTTTGTTTAATTTTATTCACAAAATAATTAGCCTACTAAGCATCTAATTATGCATCATACAGATCTTCACCATCATGTAAACATTACGTTGGTGAACACTGTAACATTTGAGATGTTTGCTATCCGACCTACTAAAAGTATGATCTTCTTAAGATTAGTAATTTCCTTTAAAAATCTGTGTTTAATTTTCCTGGAACCATAATATTTCCACACAATTTTTGCTGGATTGTAATACTCACTGAAACAGAAAGTTTCTTCTAAATTGAAAGACAGATACAAAATTTTCTGAACAGTTTTTTGAGGGCCAAGATCAGGGCAAACTTTCAACCCATTATTTTCAGAGAGTCAAATCAGTATATTTCCCCTCAAGTTTCTTGAATTGGGATCAACATATGAGAGAAAATATCATAATTCTAGCTATTATATTCCATTATATAATTAATTTATTTGGTTAAAGATTCATTTATTTATGCATATATCAGAAAAGCAATTTATTTATTCACTATTTTTTCTTTTCAAAGTTCTCTGTTATTAGTTTACTGTTGTCTTCTGAACATGCAAGATTTCTTATCCAAACGCTATTTGAAAACAATTATTTTCCTTCATTTCCTTTTGAATATTAGGCAGGCATGTTATTACAAATTCATGTTTAAATTATGTTAAACATCATTTAAGAACAGTTGAGAAAATATAACATAAACTGTAGCAAATAGAGTTCCTGTTGATGACTAGATGTCTTTGACTCTTATTTCTTAAGAGAAAAAAGAAAACTCCCAAAAACCCAGCAACAATCACATAACCAGTAAAGAAACACAAACCTCAAAAGTAGAATTGTAATTCAAGGGTCGATTGACACCAGTCCAAGTGGGAAGAGGACTGCTGAATTCAGGAAAGAATGTTTAGCCCCAGAGAGGCATGAATTCTTCCCATCACTTGTGCTCTTCTGGCAGATGAAAAGGCGAAACTGATGGTCTCTCCAGAGAACTTCAGCCATTTCTTCTCAGGTGGATGAGAAGGACAGTGGCCATGACAGGTGATGAGGGGAAAGTGTGTGTGCCTAAAAGACAGAAAATAAAAGGAAGTCCTGGAGGTAAACTAACTTATACCATCAAATTGTATCACATACATAAAAAAATGCATATACATAAAGTTCTTGGAATATATGGTACTTTTAAACTAACATATCACTTTTCCCTCCTCCTCTGTTGCTTTTTCAAATCAGAAAATCCACTTCATAATTGCCCAATATTACATTTGAATTGAATTTATTATTTTATTTTAATTGACTTACTACATAATTTTGAAAATAAAGCTTGAACTACTTGGCAGAAATCTGTTACAAATGTGATTATGGTTATTGTGCAGCTCAGAACAAAAAGCACAGTATTGTGGTTAATCAGTTTTGTATGTCTATTATTTCCTTCTGTTAGTAGCATGAGACATATCACTTTATGAGGAACTGCATAACTATTAACAGCAGGAAAAAAAGATCACTAAAATTTCTATATAGGTAAAAGTTCACAAGCTCTTATAAAAACAATGAAGTATGATAAAATATTATAGTTTACTCAGCATAAAAGGAAATGCAGTAACCTGTGTGAAAAACCCAATATAAATTTTTAGCTGGTTTTGGACATCTTTGACATAACGTCAGCATCCAAAATGGACGTGCTATAGTCTCCACAGTTCTAATTATCTTTTAGATGGCTTGCCTGGTATTGATTGCTGAACACAGATCTCAACACATAATAGTGATTTAAAAGGATAATTCCTGATTAGGTCTGTGAAATATTTATCTTCACACTTATTACCCTGCTTCTTATAATTAAATGACTTGATGTTAGATTCGCGTGCAAACGTACATCAATAGGAAGCATAAACAAGGTATTTATAGAAATCAGCTCTATATTCACTGCTGTGATACAAAGCTAACAAGTAACGTAGGAGCCTGATTCACCCTCTTTAGTGCATTAAGTTAGGTCTGGGATATGGGCAGGCAAAACATTGTACTTTTGGGTCTTCATTTTTTTGTATTTCATGATAATAATACAGAATGCCAAGTTCTACCATCTAGATCTACTACCTTCAGACAGAACACAATTAGAGGCTTCACGTTACTGAAGGGCTGATAACAAGATAGTTCAAGGGCCTCTGCCATATTTTTTCCAGTCCCCAAGCATGATAATGGTATAGAAACTATAGTATAGTAGCTAAGTATCTAACTAACATTGTCTCTAAACAACATTTTTCAGGGAGTTAATTAGACTTTGGGCAGAGCTGCTCTGTTCTCTCACCAGCACGCTACTATTGAAGAAATAATTCGGCCCTTTTGTTCCTGTCTGTCTATCTTAGGTTTACTAAGGATTCTTGTCACCATGGTATCCTTACTCTTTCCAAAAAAATGGAACAAAAAATTTTCTAATTAGCAGAAAGCAAATTGTAAAACAAACAAAAATACATTTTGGCATATGAAAGGATGCGACCTTTAGCCTTGAAATCTAACGGAAGATAAAGGAAGAGAAAACATATTTTTCCTCTCTTGTGATACAGTAATGCAAAGTTTTTATGCAATTAGTCTAGTCTTGCAATTTCTTTTTTTTTTTTTCTGTAAAACGGTTAGCTTGGTCACAAATTGCTCCCAAACTGCTGTAAATGCAATCAAATTTTCTAATTCCTTTATTCATCAGGTTGGCCTTGTAATGGTTTTCTTTTACAACTGTAATAGAAGCTTTTGGTGAAATGTATAAGTATGTTCTGAAAGAGAGCATCTTGGCTTTGTGTTGCTTCTCACAAGAACTCGGGAATGCTTATCTCTATCCTGAATCTGAAGCAGTTGGTTACTATGAGCTTGTAAACTTGAGACTGTTATGTGTTCATTTAGTGTGAAGACAGGGATTTCACAGGTGAAGTTGGTCCATATGCACTCTGTAGTACATACACAGGGAATTTGACAGGTTCTGGACATATCACATTAGCTATATCTTCTTTGATCACCTGTGTAATGCAGGAGATAAGCTCAGCATCCCTGCACAGACTGTTGCTGTTCTGCAGCTTCATCTGATACATTCTAGATGTTAGGGCTGCTGTATGGTCTCAATAGCGTAATTAGTAAGACAACTGTATAGATACCAGTCAAAGCTCAAATGTCTTCTAGTTCTACCTGGTCAACATTTCTTTCTTTGTGAGAGGAAAATATGCCAATGTTAGAATATCATAATCTTATTTTTACTGTTACGGGCTTAATACCACCCAACAGCTACACATGATTATGGTAGCACATCCTGACATGCTACAGTTTTTTAGATAGTGCAAAATATGTGTTATACTTAGTTTTGAAATTTAAAATGTGACTAAGTCAAATGTGCAAGGATAAAATTGAGGTCCTCTGATCTCTCTATGTGTTTGTTTCCCAGTGTGTTTGGAAAGTTAACCATATATTTCAACTCAGAACTGGTGACAGATTTAGAATTCGGCCCTTGTGATGGTCTCCTTAGTGCCAAACCTTCTATATCTTCTGGAGGAAGTGAAAAGGAAAATACAAAGTTATTTCACTTTCTGATATCTCCCTCAAAGCTCTGACAGGGTCAGATAAAAGAGTCCATTTTGGTTTTATATTTATTTCTGGCCTTGGAAAAGGCACTTGTCATAGTCCTGAACATTGATCAGAAATGAGGAAAGAAATGTTGACATCATGGTGAAATTTAAGTTCTTGCCATTTTTTGTCAGAAGGTGACATGCAAGGTAATATGTCTTTTTCAGTTTACCTGATGAAATTTTTCCAGACACTGTAAGGATTCAACTCAGAAGGAAAGTCCATATTCAAGCTGCTTAAGTGAAAAGAAAAAGCTGGAGGTGAGTCATGTGAGTTATTGCAAGAGCTTCTGTGTTGCCAAGTAAGTATTTTCCATCAGCTAATTACACTCAGCTGAGTTGTTTCTGCACTGAATCTTTTGTAACACAGGACAAAATGCTTTCAGTCGTTGCGGGGGAAGCATCTGGGTAGCCCATTGTTCCTCCTTTTTTTTTTTTTTTTTTGTTAAAACAAAATGCAAGGCCAAACAGTGTGATTAAATCTTACTTAAATGCCACCACCTCCTTCCTTCTTTTGCCGAAGACTTCCTGGGACCTTATGATAGAAAGCTCAAGCAGAAGTTGAAGAGTATCACTTCTGCAGGGGGGAAATAGAGCTGCTGGAATGGTCAAACCTGAAAGGAAGAAATTAAAAACAAATTAAATCTCTTTTTGTTTTAGTTGAACTTGTGACTGCTGAGTACTGTGCTTTAGAAATTCACTCTTTCTTTGATTTTTCATGAAAGAAAAAAGAACAAGGAAGAAAGAAAGAAAGAGAGAAAGAAAGAGAAGAAACAAAGAAAGAAAAGAAAGAAAGAAGGAAAGAAAGGAAAGAAAGAAAGAAAAGGAAGAAAGAAGGAAAGAAATGTTATGTGTAGAATTATATTTTTTTAAACTAGGAGTCCCAAAGAATTTTTTTTAGTAGCTATTTACCACAGACATAACTGGCAGCAATACAGAGAAACTGGAATGGTTATAACAAACCCTCAAAGGTTAAATAAATAAGCAAGCTGATAATCATACTCCACACTTTAAAAAGAAGATTTCATTTATGTTTTTAAATAGTATTTATTTTAAAGAGAAGTAAGTTACATGCCTCCCCTATTTAATTCTAAATAGGATCCCTATGGCCAAAGCAGGGAAATCCAAGTTTCTCATCTTATTCTTCCTTTGTTTCATTAACCAATGAATTAGCACAGAAATAGAGGAAAACAAACACAAAAGTAAAAGCTGATCACACTCACTAACTTTAGAAAAAATAATAATTTGTGAGTCTAGACCTGTATTATCTTTTATCTAAATATGTTGAACAGGGGTTTATTGACTCATAAATGTGAGTGAATATTGAGATATTTAATTAAAAAGAGCTGGAAAATCATGTAATGATTCAGGATCCAGAGAACACATAGTCCAACACCTCTTCTCAGAGCAGGATCAGCTAGAGCAGATTCATTAGGGCTGTGCCCAGTTAGGTTTGGAAAATCTGTAAGGATGGAGACTCTACAACTTCTTTGTGCAGCTTGTTCTAGTGTTTGGTCACAGTCATAGGAAAAAAAGTGTTTCCTGATGTTCAGACAGAACATCCTGCATTTCAGTTAGTGCCTACTGCCTCTTGTCCTTTCACTGGGCACCACTAAGAAGAGTCAAGATCCATCTTCTTTATACCTGGCATGAGGTATTTACACTCACTGGTAAAATCCCCCTGAGCCTTTTCTTCTTCAATCTGAACATCTCAGCTTCCTCAACCTTTCCTCACAGGAGGGATGCTTAAGTTCCTTCATCATTTCCATGAACTTGGATGTACTCACCCCAGTATGCTCATGTCTCTTGTACTGGAAACTGCAGAACTGCATATATCCAGCACTCTGGATATATTTCACCAAAGCTAGGAGGAAGCATCACATCCCTTGTGAGCTGCTGACATTAATCTTCATGCAGCCCAGAATATCTGTGGAGCTTCTTATCTATGACAAGACTTAAAAGCATAGACAAATCTAGGTTTGTCTTGCAATTGATACCAAATCCAAAAACTCTTCTTCATTTTCATTACTATTAATGACTTCTGCAATGTTTAGGGATATCTTGTTCTCTAACCCTAAACTGATCTATGTGACTGATAAATGGCTTGCAATGCATCTGCCTGACTGCATAAATTAGGTAGTCATATGCCCATTCTTCCTGAAGGCAGAAGGATAAGACTTATGTCCTCCCACAGGCAAGAACAGAAGGTGTGTGCCAAGATCTTTGTTTCCTCAGTGCCTATTGTGTCATTAACCTTAAGCCTCCAAATTCTATTTTAACAGGGAGGATTGCAGTTGGAAGGATAGTAAGAAATATTAAGAGTTCATAAAGAATCCCTTCCATATCTAGTTCTGAGAAAGAAATTAAATTCTGCAGAAACACCACACATAAGCAGCGAATACTCACTTTTTCCTAGCATTATGTGATACCAAGTGTTCATATGGTGATGAGGCTGAGGAGAATTTTGTGCTTTGTCCAACTTGCTTTGGAAATGAATGAACATTTTCATCTTGGCCTGTTAGTGGTTTATATTCAGATTTGACCCCAAGTTACTGGAGATAATTAAGTAAATATATGATATAATGAGGTATCTGTCTTTTTTTTAACTCTGATATAACCATACTTCAGCATGAATACTGAAGCTTATTACTGCTTATTTACAATTTCTAATGTATAAATTTAATCTGAAGAGCAGATCTGTGCAAATTCACTAGTTTTGATTATTACTAAAGTTTCTGTCATCTAGATGATTTTGTTCTCAGGAGTAGTTTGTAAAAATAAAATACAAATTTTCAAAATTTTTTAAAAGAGTATGAGCTGTCAAACTTTTTAAAAAATAGTTACATGAACTGTTAGCACAAACATTGCAATTCAACAGGATTATAACATTTTGACAGAAACAAAAGTAATGATATTTCTATGTTGTAGAATTCATAAAGAAGAACAGTTTTTCGACGTGAGATTTTTATAGAGTTGATCTTAATGTTTAATTATTCTGATGAACTTATTTTGGCTTTAAAGACCTAAAGTGCAAGTTCATGAAGCTATTATTATTTTTACATTATATCTGCTGCAAATATATACAATTTTAATGTCTTTGAGATAAACTTTTTTTTTCTATAGATGTCCATGTCTCTTCCCTTAGTTATAACGTATTCTTGCCAATGTTTTACAATCAGATGCTTTTCTAAGTTTTAGAAACTTCTTGATGTAAATACCATATTCTCAAGTTCACCACATTTGGAATAACACCTCTAATAAAAATGGTCAAACATGAGTTCTTTGCATTTCGAGATCCAAATGGTGGTTTTACTAACTCTGGAAGTAAATCCATCAGAAACCCTTTAACTCCAGCAGAGCTACTATGAAATTATACATAGGTAACAAAGCAAAATGTAGATGATAGATGTCATATTTGTGTTTTCCCTCTTTCCACAGCTCTGAAAGTTTTTCCCATTTGAAAATTAGTTCAACAAAGATGTCAGAATACAATGTGACTGAAATACAAACAACGCATTTTTATTTCTATGGAAATTATCCTTTTCTGTGGACAAATAGCCAGAGTTAACCAAGTTACCAAGTAGCAGCAAGTTATATTATGTCAGGTGAGCAACATGCTTCATGAAGTAAAGCACTCAAATGTGTATGTTATAGACTAGCAACTTTTGCTTGGTTACATGTCCCAGTTTTCTTAGACATAAATTGTTATGCTGTAATAACTGGCTTACTACCATCTATGTTAAGAAATATGCCAGCATTATACTTCATATTGATTTCAAGGGAAGTACTTGTGCATAGTAAATACTATCAGCCTTATAATAACTCATTCTTTGTAAATCTGGATGGTAATTACACTCTCTGAACACTCTTGTGAAAACAAACATAGTGTGATTGAGATTGGAATAACCATCAGCAAATGTATCAACACACAGTATAGGGAAGACAATTCAATCTCTATTAAGCTGTGAAAGTATCATACAAGGTTAAAACAAATTCTGATGCAGGAAAAAATGTAAAGTTCATGAATATTTGCTTACTTCACTAATTACAGAGAATGTCTACTAAAGATACTCTTTTAAGCTGGTATCTCAGTGAGTTTTCAGAAGCAGGGTCTGACAGAATGCACAGTGTTAATTCCAATTCACAATTTCAATTCATAATTCCAATGCACAATATTAGTTCCAGTTCACCTTCACTGCAAGTGCTTATGTAAGGGAATATTCACCATATTCACTTGCAGTTCATTTTTATCTGCAAGCCGGTGGGAGATTTGCTGCACTAAATTAAGTAGGAAATCTTATTTAAAATCTTATTTAATCTGTCTTCCAGCAGATGCTGGAACTGACTTAGAACAGATCTTGACTTAAAACATTCAAAACATAAAATATATATACATATTACAAGGAACTAGAGATGCACAAAAGAAAACATTCCAGATTTTCTGTCTCTCATGTCCAAGCCATAAGTCAGATGAGAGAGAGAAACACAATTTCATTTATTTCATCACTTACCACTGCCCCTTACCACTATGACTATGTCATATTAAATTACCAAAAGACCCTTTAACAGCCATGAAACATAAAGAATTTCAGTGCATGGAATTTAAATGGCATAATTCTGCTCTGGATTTGTTTTCACTCCTTATGGATTGGTTTTTATATATAGTCTCTTGTGAGTGCTCCAAAATGCTCAAGGGAACTTCAGCATGGATGACATATTCCAATAAAAAACAGCACATCAATGCTGCTGTCTAAGCTTTTCAACACCCAAGGCAATGACTCCTTTGAACCCACTGACTATGAACTCCCTGGCTGAACTCCAATGTTTCAGTACAAAACTCCTCTCAAGGGAAATATGGAATTTCTACAAGATAATGCTGGAAGGTCTGGAAAGCAAAAATGTCAACAAGAGCCACTGTCTTCTGTCCAGACCATCTACTTTAAGAACAGTTTCTGCTTGGCTTTACCAGATTTATTATGTTCTACGCAGAAGGAGTAGTCCAATTAAATTCTACCCTAGTCTTTATTTATGCAAAATTAATGTAAAAAGAAAGGAATGAAATGAGATGAATGAAAAGAGGGAAAAAAAATTGTTCATTCTTTTTGGCTGTTTTACTAGCATGATTTTTGCCTTAAAGCAAACATGGAAGTTCACGGCCTGTTTGCAGCCAAAGACAAGGCAATAGATGTGACTGCCTCAAGGCACCAGGCAACAACACAGAGAAAAGCAACTGAAAGACAGTATTTTAAAAATCACATTTTGAAAAATGTTTATTTTATCCCGTATAATCCTACACTTAGTATCTTTCTAGTCTATGAACATAATTTTCCCATACTGAAGGATATTGAATCTTCAACTGAAAATACTGTTTCTGAACTTTATCTCTTTTGTCAGGGCTCTGAGTATACCAATAAGCTTTGCAAACTCTTCCTTTTCTCCACAGGTCAACTCTGATATGCTGCATTCATGAAGTCACAGAAAGGTTGAGGTTGGAAAGTACCTCAGGAGGTTATCTGGTTCAACAGCCCTGATCGCATCCACTTACCCAGAGCAGGTTGACCAGTAATACATCCAGACAGATTTAAACATCTCCAAGGATTGACATTCCACAACCTCTCTGTGCAACTTGCCAGTCATCCTCAAATTTAAAAAAAAAAAAAAGAAAAGTGTTTCATAACATTCAGATGAAATCTCCTGTGTTGTGTATTGACCCCCTGAATCAGTATTGACCCCGGAATTACACTGCTAGTTACTGGTCTCTGACTAGACATGCTGCCAGTGGTCACCTGGTCCCTCTGGGCCCAACATTTCAGTCGATTTTCAATCCACCTCACTGACTTCTCATCCAGCCCTTTCTTCCGCAGCTTGTCTGTGATCTTACAGCAGTTTCAAAAGCCTCACCAAAGTCAAAGTAGACAATATTCCATGTTCTTCCCCTGTCTGCCAAGCGAATCATTTTATCCTAGAAGTTCCTTGAGTTGGTGAAGCATGACTTCCACACAGAGAAGTCATGATGTGTGCTCCTCACTACCTGCTTCTTCATATACCTGGAAAGACTTTCCAGGCTTATGTACCCTGCTATCTTTGAGTGATAGAGTAATGAAGGTGAGGCCGATTGACCCAGGGTTCCTGGGTCATCCCTCTTGCCCTTCTTGAAGGTTTGAGTGACATTTGTCTTCCTCCAGTCTTTGGCCACTTCTCCCAACTGACTGATCGAAGATTGTTGAGGACGGCCTTGCAATGACATCTACAAGCTCCTTTAGCACTCATGGGTGCATTGCACCAGGGCTCATGAACTTAAGTATATCCAGTTTTCTTAATATTCTTAAAAATCTGCTACCTGGGATCAGTCTGCTGTGAAAACACATAAGCTGTGAGAAAATGTGGGATATTAATGTGAGGTCTCTGTCACTTTGCTTGGATGCTGCATTTTAGCTCAGGTCCTTGCCCTACGTCCCTGTGTGAGTTTTCTTGCAGATGTGTCTCTGCTCACCATTGCACCTTGCTGTCTCTGATCTGGTATGACTGGCTTGGCTTCCTGGACTGATCTTAGACCTGCATGGTCACTATGGACATGGCTGGCAGTCACATCAATGCTGGCTGATTTACTGGTCCCTGAAACTTCTCTTCATAAACACTTCTTTTTACCAGTTACTTTCAAGATTCGTAAAGCTATTATAAACAAAAGCATATTCTCCACATAAGAGAGGAGAATTCATGATGCACTGGAATAGTCTCCTTTAGAGGAACTTGTCTAGATATTTGAGCATTCAAGCACTGCTTTTCCAGTCCTCCGCGGAAAAAAAACAAACCAAACCAAACCAACTACAAAATAGCCATTCATGAAAAGAGCTAATATTTCCAAACATTCAGACCTAATTGGTCAGGCTTTTGAAACGTGTAGCTGAAATGATATCAAGCACTATCGCAGCATGTAACCAAGCAGTACTATGAGAGATCTGAAACTCAGAACTTTTATTTACTTGTCAGTTACAGTATAATGCCTGATTTGCTTGAGTCAGCAGCAAAGATTATCTGCCTGGCATGGAAGTCATATCGCCTTTCTCAATACAGAGGTTTTCCAAGACACTAGCTGATGGAAGAGTATCCCTGGCACTTGCTTACAAAGAAGACACAGCTGTTGTAACTGTGAATATTCTACATAAGGTACTAAAAGGTCGTTGTGATTTGTTCCATTTTATTAAAGGAAAAAACAGGAGCAGAAAAAGACAAATAGTTTGCCCAAGCTTATCTGGGAGTTGCAGATCTAGAAATAAGCTTAAGCCACCTTAATCTTAGAAAAGGTGAAGAAGACAGGATTGATTTGGTTATGGAATTCTACGTGTTGCACCATCATTGGAATTATTCCTGAAATGAATGAAATTAAATTTTAAATAAATAAATAAATAATATTAATTAGCAATGAGGTACAATTATTCCCCCCTGCCCACACAAACATTCTCCACATTTCTGAGTACTCAGCAATTAACTATTTTGTGTTCCTGTCTGAAAACACAAGAACAAATTTTTCATTTTTTTTTTTCTTTATAGGCTTACTATATTTGAATTATTTATATTTTATATTTGGCAGTTAAGATATAAGAATAGCTTGCATGTGACATTTTTATAAAAAGGTCTTCTTGTGCACATAGACAAATAGAGCCAAAACATGTGAAAGAAGCTGAACTTTTTATCACTTCTATTGTATTTAGAAGCTCATATTATGATCATCATGGCTTGGCTTTGCAGATGAAGATTTGGGAAGGGCTTTACCCACGCTTACTGCAAGCGCGCTGATGGCTGAAAAGGCCAACGTGGGATAGGCGAGTCCGGTTGCAAAGAGCACAGCGGAAGGTCTCCTTGGGTGGTACAGTCGAGGCACGGTTCTTTCTGCGCTGTCTTTTCTCCTCGAGACTGATTCTATGTGTGCTCTCAAAGGAGACAGCAGCATTATGTATGGTGTGACACCAAATCTCCTGATTGGAGGCCAGGGTGGACCACTGATGGTGGTCAATATGGCCTAGGCTGAGATATTGTTTCAGGGAGTCCTTATATCTCCTCTTTGGAGCTCTTCTCCTGCGGCAGCCGGTGGCGAGTTCACCGTAGAACACAATCTTAGGGAGGCGGTGATCCGCCATCCTGGAGACGTGTCCTGCCCAGCGCAGCTGCGTTTTCAGCAACATGGCCTCAATGCTGGTGACCTCTGCCTGTTCAAGGACAGCAACGTTAGTCACGTAGTCAGTCCAGTGGATGTTTAGGATTGTCCGGAGACAGCACTGATGGAAGCGTTCGAGGAGTCGCAGGTGGTGGTGGTAGATGACCCATGATTCAAACCCATACAGCAGAGTAGACAGTACAATGGCTCTGTAGACACTGATCTTTGTGCTTTTCTTCAGGTGTTTATTGCACCAGACTCTCTTATGAAGCTCACATTATAGTGAGTTATAATTTGACATTACAGAGCAGTCACTGATTTTAAACAGACCAACATCTTTACCTTTATTACTAGAAACATTTTCTTTACTCATGATAATCCAAAGAAGAAAGTGCATCAGGAGCTGAAATAATTTTTGCTACTGTCCTTTAGTACTTGAGAAAGCGTCTGTTTTGGAACTGCTGAAAAGAATACTTAAATCCATTGTCTGAAAAGTTATATGTTTTGGGCTTTATATAAATATTTGGGCTTATTTTTCAATCTGTAGTAGAATTATTTGTTTTCTTGTCTTATCCTCTTTCTTCTTATCCCATATTAACTGTTCTGGTTTCCTTCACACATCTAATCTCCTTTTTCACACACTTCTTTTTATACCACAAGGTTAAGTGTTTCTGTGCAGAAGTCAACTGAAAATGTGAATTTCTTTCAGCCCCAATATTAGAGACCACAAAATTTCCATTCTTTCAGGCTTCATATTTTCATAAGAGTCAAGTGCAGTATTATTAAAAAGATCTGTGAAAAGGGTAAGATTTGATCATTTGAAGATGCTTCAGACTTGCTTTGAAAATCATGTTTAGGACTGTAGCAGTAGGGTGGCCTATGAACATGAGGTAGTTTCAAGAAAAGTTCTGTGTATAGGTAGTATACAGCATGTAAATAACAAACTGGATGGTGGTGGGATGCATAACATTGACATATGGATTTACTAAACACTCATTAAATATTTCATATATGTAGATCATCAGTAAAGTCCCTGCTTCACTGAACTCCTGTCTGCATGGATAGTGTACATCTTTGGGTTTTTTTATATGTACCTCTATGTTCTCTAAGCAAAGCAGTTTTCCAAGTCATACATTCTTCAGCACTGCCTACCTTTTGTGCTGGTCACACACTGTGGGCTTGTTGACACATCTTAGGCCACTGAGCCCTCTGTGCTACCCTAATCCTGGAGTCTTTGAGTTAAATGCTACATGACATTAGCCTTGCAGACTCTTTTTATCACCACGTGCAAGTGAAAGAATGTTACATACTCATTTGTTCTCCAAAGTAATTTGTGGATCTATGAATGTGCCTCCAAAAACCTGGAAGGAGGATTATCAATTAATTAACAATAACAGTTAGTCAGAGGTAAAATAATGAAATAAGGCACGCTGAAAATATTGGGGATGGGTAATGGTCTTACTGCAAAGGGCTAGTCAAAGATAAAAGGTGGACTCTGAGTACTGGTGAAGAGTTAGGGAAAAATGTATCAGGTTTATAATATTAGCCAATAATTCTCTGAATAGGTCTGTTCCATCTCAATTTTCAGCAGAAAATTTTTTGAGCAAATAATTAACAAGCATATAAAAAGGACATCAAAAACGTGAACCTGTAAACAATCAACTTCATCAAATAAACAACTTAATAGTCCTTATCTCATTGTGATTTCATTAACAAAGAAGTCCTTTAATTCCTTGTAAGCAACTGAAATTGAAGTCCTTGGAAAATTTGCTCTGGAGAGTTTCTAATGGAACCTATACTGTACCTCAGTGCTGTGAGTTAACTGAGAATTTACTGGGAGACATGCAATAGTAGGAGAAGGTATTGTTCCTGGAATAGTGTACAACTTAATGTACAACTAATGTACTGTTACGGACAGAAATACGGGTAATTTTTCATGGTGATTAGGCATTGAAACCGTGTAACTAGTCATTGAAAGGTAAAAGAAAGTTCTACCCACCCCTTATAATTTTTCTTAATGGGAAAAAATGAAATAAATAGACATTTTCCCATCAACTGTGTACTTGGAATTGCTCACTCAATACAGGTTTGAAAGGGCCCTGAAAAAAATAAAAAGGCTCATGATGATCTCTGTTTTACATTTGATCAAGTCTTAGATGACTTCTCTAAGACTTACGGATAACATATTCCTGGTCTCTTTGTTAATATTAATAGTGCTTTTGCGCGATGACATAGAAACAATTAAAGCCTGCAGCTTCTCCACATTTGTGTGAGACCTGTGGTAGCAGGTTGTTTTCAATGACTTCGGTTTTCTGTTTGAACCATACTACACAAAGTATTATGAAATATTAAGATGAAAATAATGACAGCACCATTCTGCTTTCTGTTCTATGTAAAACTCTTGTGTACATTTCATTAGGCCGAGCAGCTTGCAGAAAGGAAAGAAAAAGATGTTCATGATGACATTCTGCAATTATTTTCATTGACATAGTTTTCTTGCTTAGGTTCTAATTAACATGAAGGAACGCATAGATTTCTAGAGAGGCTAAGAAGCTAATAGGGAATTCTCTATGGATATCACCAAAATAAAACATGAATGTTCATGGGGTGAAAAGCGTTACATTGTTGATGTGGATTGTGGCTACCACACCATGATAAGTGTATATCAGAAAGCGTGGTAAGTTTTATACCCTCAAAACTACAGAGACAGCTTTTAAAGATGTGACATAAAGTGTGGTTTTGGCTTTGTGCCTTTGGGCCTTCGGAGGGGTTTTTGGTTTTTTTTTTTTAGTTTTCTTTTGAAGACTTGCACTTGTGGAAGTCTGTCCACAAAACCAGCTTTAGTAAGCCACACAAAGAATTGCAAGTGTGCACAGAACAAGGCTTATGTGAATGAAATGCTCTTATTTCCAATTGCTTGACGTGATGAAGTCATTCACTCAGCCCATGCATAAGTGAGTCAATGAAAATCATCCCAGGTATAAGTGGGCATGAATCAAGTTAAGTCATTGCAATCGCATCCACTTACATCAATGCTGAATTTTTCTCACTCTCTCAAGGACTGGTTAAGGACAGCTCAGTGTAAATAGTGTAACAACATTGATCCAGATAAGATGAGTAGCTTACTATTTTATTACATAGGATGCTGAGAATATTTGCAGAATTCTAGGTTATTGTCTGAAAGCTCATAAGAAAGCACACCTTTTCCCATAATCATTAGTTTTAGAGGCATTGTTCAGTTTTAAGAACACAAGGAAAAAATATTGAATGCCTTTACTGTTTGTTTTCTCTATACTGAAAGACTTGGATTTGTAAAAATAAAAATGCTTGGATTATACGAATTATGGGTTTATTCTAGGGGTGTTTTATTTTTCAGCCCTCTGTTCTTCATTTGCTATGATATACACTGGGAATGAAAGTATGTCTGTGCATGTATTATGCCAGTGTAAGAAAATTTATCTCAGTATTTAGGGAATTGGGTCCATAGTGGTGGAATTTCTTTTCTTTAGCATATAAGAGTACCTGGATGTAAAGTTATAGAAATAAGTTAATGAACTGTTGGCCTGGTGTATGGTATTGTGGTAGCTATAGCAAATCAAATCTGATCTAGTTGACATAAAAGTAAACTCAGTATGATTGCAAATATTTTTCCTTAAGTCAGGGAAGATGGTGAAAGGAATGCTGCTAAGTCTCTTTTTTTAAGAAAGAAAGCCCCCCTTTTTTCCCCTTACACAGTGAAACATCAAACCAAGAGAGACTTGTGCTGTGCTTTGTGATAGGAACAAATAGTGCAATGGAAACAATCCATTTTGGTTCCATACAGGGAGATAAATCTTTTATGCATGTTAATGTAAGAAGCACGTATCAATTCTCTCTATAGTTTTTCCAAATGTACTGATTTCCCAGATGACATTGTTAGATATTTTCTATTACTTACTAAGGGAAGCCAGGAGCTGAAAATATATTTACATTATTTGCACTGAAGAAAGTTTCTTCATAATATGATAAAGAAATAACTTCTTCTTTAAGCAAGTCTTGAGACAGAAAGCCCCACACACGATAGTATGTATAAAGATCATCCTGTTTAGCATCAAATGTGCATTCATAGTATTAATGCGAAGTGGTAAGTAAAAGAGAGGAAGTCTACTATGGTAGAGGGGAATTATAATGCATATGTCTACAGAGACAAAGCAATTGTATTGTATGCATTAAAGTAAGCTTCTTCCTCCCAATTAGAGAACCTTTCCATTACAACATGCTGCTTACAAGACTAGAAAGCTATACATTTTACCGAGTACTTAGCAAATAATATTCCTGAAGCCTGAAACACTGTACTGGTAAAATGTTGTTGGCATGGAGTTACATGCAAAGTATTGATCGTCAGTGGCATCCAAGCAGAGGTCGCTGCCCCTGCTACTAACAATGTGCCATTCTTTTCTGCAAGTGCATTGGCAGAGCAGAAGATGAAGAGGAACATATGTTAAATCAGTCACAGGCAGCTCAAAGATGCTCTGAGTGAATGAGTTTGCAACACAGGCAGAGCAGTGAGGCTGATTTCTTCACCAGTGGGAAAAGGGGGCCAAGAAATGGAAATGCTCGTGAGCAATAAAGTACACATCCGTGCAGGGCCCATGGGAAGTCTCACAAATTCTCCTGCACAAGATGCCTTGTCCATAGGAATGTATCTGGCCAGGCAGATTCACAGCTGTGGCAGGTGGCAGATGCCAGATGGCATGTCAAGACACCACAAGAGATACATTCCTACTGTAGATTGCATTCTCAGACCTTTCTGTCTATGCTTTTTTCTCACTAAGTATTTCACGGAGCGGAGAGGTGCACCTTTGGAGGTGGGAGTGAAGGAAGAAAATGTGGCCATGATATTTCAAAATTAAGTGGCTGACAGAAGTTGTCAACTATTCTTTTGCTTCTAATATGTGTTCAAGAGACAAGCACAGTGTTTGTGTGTTCCCTGAATCTTGAAGAAAATAGAATACTATCAGCTTTCATCGCAGCAATCTTCAGTGGCATTGTCTTACATCCATCTTGATTATCCTTGCACTATAGACCTATGCACAACAGCCACTTATAATTCAGCAGCTCATGGATTCCATGACCCTCGTATGAATGTTGAATTACGAAAAGGACCTACAAGGGCTCCTCATCACTAAAGACTAAAAATGACTATTTCTTTTTGTTTAATTCTCAGATTAATCCATTTTCTTCAGTGCCATTTTATGGAACTAAACAAATAACATAGAACATAGAACAGCTGCCAAGTTCTTTTTAAAAAGATGCTATTTGAGAGACTCCTTTTCAGTCTAAGTACTGAAAGCAATAAGCGCATGTTGCGGTTATTCTTGTTGGTAGGATTCCATAGTCCAGATAGTCTGTAAGTAGAGAGCCTAATAACATCTGTCTCTTACTAACTATTTTGTTGCATTTATTTTCCATAACCATAAAAGAAAAAGTTTCCGGTCTATTTCTTCATATCCTTCATTATCTTATCCATGTTTTCAACACATTTGCTGTCCAAAATAAGCAATACAAACTGTCTTGGTATTGGATTTTGTTGCAGACCTTGTAGTTTCAGTGACCTCCAGGGCTCCCGTTCTTGGCAGGCCCTGGGCACCCCGTGCCCGGGTCTGTGATGTCCGGAGGTAGAGCAGCGACTCTTTCACGGGCACCCCCTTGCCGTGGGGAAGGAGCTTGCGTGCCCTTGTGAGGTTGAGAGCTGTGCCGGTGGTGGCATGTGCCTCCGGTGGGGTCTCCCAAGCCAGACAGGTCTCAACTGAAGGGTCAGACAAAGTGTGTCCACAGGCAGGATGGGCTCACTAGCCTTCGGGCAACCATCCTAGGAGAAGGACAACTCTGACTCCAAACCTGGGCAGATGGAGCTCGTTTAGCCTTGTAAGGCTCCATCTAAGAGAAGGATACTCTAATAAAACCTACGACCCGAGGACTTCGCTGTCACCATCCAAGCTCACTAGGCCCTGGCAGATGAACCTCAGGTGTAAAGGGTGGAGCCAGTTCCTCGCACGCTGCGCCTCACCTAAAAAATCCACTGTGCAGCCCTGAAGGGTGCACTCATCGCTTGCAGTGAGCGTGGGAAAAGCCCTTCCCAGATCTTCATTCGCAAAGCCAAGCCGTGATGATGATGATGATGTAGCAAAGACATATGCAACATTACCCTAACATTGTGTGAGCAAAGTAACTTTTCACGCATTCTAGACCACAATGTCATTTATGTTTGGACAGCAGCTGCATACTGGTCAGAGATATCCACTGAGGTTTCCTGAATGGGAAAAAAAGATTTATGAGTTTCACCTCACCTTCCTCCTACTTATACTGTGTAAACATCTATATCTGATCCAGTCATCTTTACTGACAATGTGTCCATGTATAATCTCTATATTGCAGGTGTTTATGTTAATCAGGTGTTTATATTACTGTTGAGGTGGTCATGTTATATTTATGCTGAGAGAAATCTATTCTCTCTTTCTGATCTCCCTAATCACCTGGTTTTTTTAAATTTATCAGGTGAACTTTGCAAAATCATTGGTATGTCCAATTCCTCTACAAGAAATCATAGTAACAATTCCTGAATTAGAGTAATCACAAGGCTGTTTTTGCACAATGAATGTAAGTTATTTGGCTGGTTAACACATATAACGTGAACATGCAGGTCTCCTGTTCACCTGGACTATACACTGCTGGTTTTTATTGATGCCATGTGGAGAAATAGGATTGACATGATAGACTTAGAGACACTAAGAAAGAAATCTTAAAGACAAACAAAACTGAGAGTGGATTTGAAGAGAAATTTTGGGGGGGTTTGTAGATTTCTTTGCTGGTAATATTTGAGCCCGGAAAGAGAATGAGCATAGATTCTGCCTACTTCAGGGACTGTGTTTTCAACGTGTGTTAGAAAACTCACCTTCTGTGACAGATATCTTACGGAAGTATTATATTTTCTCACATACTTGTTTATCAGTGTGAAAAAAGACTGGACTTTGGAAAGAGAAAAGCAAGAACCAGATTCCCTGCACTAGGTTAAGATCTAAGATCTATGTTTTCCCTTGAATAACACACACGAGTCAAGACATCACTGAAACATGCTATTCTAGCTTGTAACAAAGCTGGTCCCTGCCCAAGAGGACTGCAGTCCAAGTTTTCTAATTAAAAGATATAGTGTATTTGCTGCAAACATAATAGCCTGTATTTCATTTTCATGCTTCTTTTCCCCGCTCTATAAAGTTGTGAGAATAAAATGTAACCCGTATCACCTCCCTTCCTAAAGCAGGATCCACTATGATATTTAAAGGAGTCTTAAAAGTCTTGAATGATGTAGTCTGTACACTATCCTTGAGCAAACTAATCTGTCACTGAAAAATAATAACTAATCTTTGTCCTGCATCTTCCTTACTGCCATTTAAGGCTGTTGTTTCCTGCTGTCATGGTTTGAACACTGCTGGCAACTAAGCACCGTGCAGCAGCTCACTCACTCCTTTCTACCTGCAGGGGGATGGGGAGAAGAAGAAAAAAGGTGAAAGTAAAGCCATATGGGTTAAGATGAGAAGAGTTTAGCTGAACACTACAAAGAGACAGAGGAAACAATAGTCATAAACAATAATAAAGCGAGTGATGTACGATGCACTGTTTGACATCACTGCCACACCATGCCATGCCAAGATAAGCTGCGCCACTGTTTGAAACTGCACACCCTCTCTGGCTAACTCACCCTTATATACACCGGGCATGATGTCAGTATGGTATCAAATATCCCATTGGCTGACTCTGTCAGTCTATCCTGGATGTGAAAATTAACCCTATCCTAGCTGAAACCAGGACACTTGCCTTGTCCTCCAGAATACCCTATTGCCTTTTTTTTTTAATAGGGTCTGGGTGTCTGGTTTGGGGTTGTTTTGTTTGGTTGGTTTTCTGTTTTGGTGTGGTTTGTTTTGGTTAGGTTTGGTTTTTAGGGCAATTCTGTTCTCTACCTTGTTTACCACTATTAATGTTTTCTGTTGAGGCTTACCCAGTTGGCCCAGACTAAATACAATACTCCAGTAGAGGTTTTGTTTCAAATATGTTTATCACAAACATACCTCATGTTCTGTGACTTCTATATACTTATGTATATAACCCACAATGGTGTTTTCTTTTTCACAAGATTGTTGATTCATCTTGTGATCCACTACACACCTGTTTTCTGCAAAGGTATTTTGTAGCCAACTCTTCCCAATCATGTATCTGTGTAGTCAACCATTGCTGCCGAATTTTTGTAGTTTCTACATGTTACTGTTAAATACCTTTTTCTTCTGCCCCAAAAAGAGTATCTTTGCATCAAAATTCTAAGCTTGTTTCCAACTTTTTGACAGTATCAACTAGATTAGAAGTAAACTGGATCAAAATTAAATGTAATGAACATCCAGACCATTATCAAAAATTATAGAACATACAGGTTCCAGATGTATGGAGCAGGTTCCAGATGAATTCCCATGTGTCCTGGTTTGGGCTAAACTTCCTGGTTTGGGCTGAAACTTCCTTGTTTTGAGTTCTGGACAAATAGGAATTATTCCCTGCAAATACTATGACCCCGCATTTAATTGGTTAAAAGAGGGTCAGGTGCACTGTTACGTGTTAAGGTTATAAAGCAGCACGCAGGGAGGAACCTCCCTCTCTCGGACTTCCGCACCTGCAGCAGGGAACACCTCCTCCGGATTGCTGGCTGCCGAAACCAGGCTCAGGAGCAGCCTGGGCAGGCTGCGTCCAGACTGCCGGCTGCC